>NW_027362768.1:197605180-197885787 GCF_046119375.1 Phyllobates terribilis
GTCGGACTGGGACTTACATTCAGCCCTGGCATTTGCGAGCACACAGGCCACTTGCTATGAAGTGAATGTGATATCTGTTCGTTGATTTTTGTGGCTCGCTCGAGATATACATCACATTTACAGAATACAAACTGCTGTGAAGCCAGAATAACACTATGTGAAATTTAAAGGGAACCTGTCAGGTCCGATAACTATTTACCTGCAGATATAGGGTTAATCTGCAGGTTAATAGTATTATGAAGGTGCCCAGCTGCTGTACTGAAAGTGTGGCACCCAGGACAAAATAAATTGTATTTCTCCCAGAAACCACTGTTTTCAGCCATGCAGGAGTGCCCGAAGGAGAGGCCCACAGCTGGCACCAGCCCATCTGGCATTTGCGAGAATTGCCAGATGGCCAGTCTGGCCCTGATACTGTGTAATGGTGGCACGACTTTTATAGAGGTTCTGCAGCTGATTTTGTGCTTCCTCCATGTCACGAATTCCCATAATTAGGGCCAAACTAAAAGGGGCCTCTCACAGGACGGAGAGTAGCCGCATGGCTCCTCAACAATCAGGACTTGCATCATTTCTTTACCGGGGCTGTAAACGCGAGGAGGGCAGAGGGGCCCCTGGCCCAGAGCTGATATGTGCTCATCAGGCCGCCCTCGGAGGTCCCCAGACTGCAGGCGATCACTGGGGCGAGAGTTCACTTACCCTCTGCAGCTTTATGGCCAGAACGATGGAGCGCGAGCAGAGGATGAGGGACGTCAGACACGTCAGGATCACAAACCCATCGAAGACCAAGATGTAATGAGTGTTCTTCTGAACTGCAAAGAAACAGAAGCGTCAACACACAGAAGTAAGACGACGTGGAGCGAAACCTCGTGTGCCGCCATTTATCCCAAGAGCCACCCCGGCACTGAAGCGGCCTGTAGAGTCCGGCAACTTTCTTTTTCATCCCAAGATGAAACATGAGGCAGGACTTTCATTTTACTCCATAGACGGTGAATCGCATCATGCAATGTGTCACCGGGAATCACTGCCCACAGCCCCGGCCCAAAAACAGGCGCCCGGTGAGTCTGGTTGTGTTCCCCATCAGGGAACCGGGACTTAATGTCTTAATTTTGCCAACACCAATGCTGATGAGCGCGCCATGGGCCGTAGTGCTCACATTTATTACCTCCAGGGCTCTGAAGATGAGAAGGGGCTCTGCCACCATCGGCCTCAACCACGTGTACACCGTGCTCTATGGCGTCGGGTTTTCATCTGAATCCCTGAAGACACGGGAACCACACAGGACCCCTGAAAAAGCCATGCAGGGTAATGGGGCAGACTTAGTTTCACCTCCTTTCTGGTGGCGCCATCGTGTCCACCATTTTCTGGGAATTTATATGAAAACACAAGCGCAGCGCTCAGCACGGAGCACCATGTAAGTTAGTCGATAAAGCCGGTCCCGACTTCGGCGCAGGCACAAGTCTGCACAATCATTGTGGGGTTTTTCCTTTTCTACATTGAAAATTGTGCATTTCTGCAACAGAATAAAAGTCCTGGAGAAAATCCACAGCTCGTTTGTGCCGAGCAGAAAAACTCAGAGCAAATGATTATAAAACGTCACCGACTTGTGGGGTCCTGTAACCCGGGCACTTCACCCCTAAAAGCGGTGGGTGGGAACCAAAGCCCCTTTACCCTTAGTGATGGAGGAGTCCGAGAGAAGCTACCTACAGTATATGGCCGACGTTACCCCAGACAGCGACCCCATCAGTGGTGTGAACTACAAGGTGCGGAGTCCATTGTCATCCATTTATTTCTAACCTACAATTATTACATCTGCAGAAGTGAAAAGATGTAAAAACCACAGAAGAAAATAAATGGAGAACGGAGCGGCACGTGCCGGGTTCTGGGGACTTACTGGAGCCAGATATTTGCCAGTCCTTACAGTCCTGGATGGTGGCATCACTCTCAAAGAAAATCTTCACTTTGCCGCTGTGCGCCTGATTATTGAACGTGATCTGGAAAGAGAAGATTCCCCCGATCCAATAAATGAAGACCGAGATGAACTTCACACCCGTCTTATGTATATAGTGAAGCTTAAAGCTGGAAACAAAAACGATAAATCAGGATTGTTCCCCGGACGAAGGCGAGAAATCCACATTACAGCGATGGCTCAGTCCCCATGGGGCAAGTTTACCACAATTCATCACCATCAGAACATAAAAACCGTAAATGTCGCCGAGGACCCGATGTAACGAAGTGTTATTTGCCTTATTGTGGAACACGTAGCAGTCGGGCAGCTCTCGCACTCGGATCGTTTGCAGATCGATTCCTTTCAGCCTAAAGGAGATTTCAACCTTAATAAGCCTGAAATATAAGAACGAAAACAATAAGACGTAAACGAGGCGTTACATCATCTCCAGCCCCAACACCTGACAATACAAGGTTACCTGTAAAACTCCAGATTGAAGAAGGAGGAATTTATGGCGGGATCACGGGGCGGACTGTGCGCCAGCAGCTCCGGCTCCAGGTGTAAACACTCTGCAAACACAAGAGCGGCTCAGTCCTGGAGTGCAGCAGCCGAACCCATCAGAGACATTCCTACAGGTGACTCACCGGGGGACGCACGAGGCGCTGCACCGCACCGGGGGGGGCGCACGAGGCACTGCACCGCACCGGGGGGGGCGCACGAGGCACTGCACCGCACCACTGACACACCGCACCGGCGGACGCATGAGGCGCTGCCCATCACTGTGGGCGCACGAGGTGCTGCCCAACAGCCACGCGAACCATGCACCCACACAACACCCAGCAAGATGAACAATCACCAGGTGTCCAGTCAGGGCCGGTCCCCATTATATCCCCCACGTCCCATGATGGAAAGGATTATTTGGCTCGAGCATGGCACAACCAATCCCAAAATTGAGTTTCTAGTTCTGGCTTATAGCCCAAGTCATGTGATAAGGCTCGTTATAGGGTCACTATTGACTTTTAGGATTGCTACTTCCTGTAGGTGGCACTAGAGTTCTTGTCCTCTTCCTCTCTGAAGAGTCAATTTGCATATTGCTACCCCAAAAAAAACTCAGGTTTTCCCCCAGAGACCCAATTTGAAGCTAATGGGCCCCAATCGCCAACTACTACCAGCCTTTAATAATACTGTTCTTCTCATAAGCGAGACGGTGACCATTTTGGCCTCACCCCGCTGCCTCCCGATACAATTTCTACCCCTGGTTTCCTCAAAACTAGTAACACCCCTGGTGTTCACGCTGCACAGATCATCTAACTCAATGGGAGGGGAAGAAAAGAAGGCACTCCATCTGCTGTCAGCATGGCCCTGGGGTGGGAGATAACCCTTCCATGGGGGGCACACAAGAGCTGGATAAAGACTCTTGACTGTAAAGAAGCCGTTCATATTCTGATGGTAAAACATTTCTCTCTGCACACAATGCCCCGGTCTAATGTAATGGAGATCACGTCTGGGCGCATTGCTGCAGAAGAGCAGGAAAGTCATCTCAGCTCCCTTCATCCCTAGGGTGTAATATGGAAATACCTGTGTCTACAGTAGGGTCTATGTAGAAGGTGTCGTTGGACGGGTGTATTAACCCCCGGTGGTAATGCTGTTTGCAGATCTTCAGGCCTTTTCTTTTTTCCTCATTTTCATAGCTGACTGTCCCAAGCGAGAGGTTGCCGATCTGACGGTACTAAAGAAAACGCAGGAATGGATGAGACACTAATGTGGCCTGAGCTGTAGATTAACCCCAGAGATTCTCCACCCGATATTGAAGGCTGAAGAGCTGAAAAGGGAATCTGTACAAATAGTATTTAGCAAAAGTAGTGAAAAAAAGAAAAGGGGAGATAGAAATGTCGGCCTCGTCCCTACGGTGTCAGAGCGGAGTCATTCCGGACCGGACGCTGTAGCTGCTCCGACACCGTCTTTCATAGGTTGTCAGCAGATCCAGTGTCAGGTCGGGCTCAGATCTCCCAGTATAGGGATCGACCAGATCACGGCGGTCGGCAGTCGTCACCCCAGAGGTCAGCTGGAATCTATTCAGTCCGCCTGCAGCGCCACCACAGGGTAAAAGTAGTATTACACAAATCAGTAAATGCCGAGTCCTCCAGAGTGGGAGATGCCCTCTGACCCTGCTCATAAATGGGGGCCCGGTACAGGAGAGCCCCTCCATTACGCCATGAGATACGGGGTATACAGGGGTCCGGTACAGGAGAGCCCTTCAATTACGCCATGAGATACGGGGTATATGGGGGTCCGGTACAGGAGAGCCCCTCCATTACGCCATGAGATATGGGGGTCCAGTACAGGAGAGCCCCTCCATTACGCCATGAGATACGGGGGTCCAGTACAGGAGAGCCCCTCCATTACGCCATGAGATACGGGGTATACGGGGGTCCGGTACAGGAGAGCCCTTCAATTACGCCATGAGATACGGGGTATATGGGGGTCCGGTACAGGAGAGCCCCTCCATTACGCCATGAGATATGGGGGTCCAGTACAGGAGAGCCCCTCCATTACGCCATGAGATACGGGGGTCCGGTACAGGAGAGCCCCTCCATTACGCCATGAGATATGGGGTATACGGGGGTCGTGCACATCACATGGTTACCTGGTCGATCACATAGAAGATGCTGTCATATAGGTCTCTCTGGGTGTAGACCGTGCGGCTGTAGTCATCCTCATCAGTGCCGGTGTAACCCTTAAGGAACAGGTGCTTGAAAGCCATGGTGTTCTCCTCCTTGAAGGACACGACCAGTTGATTACTGAGCCCGAAGAGAATGAGCTGAAAGAACGGAAACCATCAGACGGTCTCTCCGCAGGGGCCCCAAGCGGTCAGTGTCCACCCCTGGCCACAGTCACTGCAGCATAGAAGGGGTTAATGGCCAGGACGGAGGCAGGTTCTGGTTACAGCAGACACTGCGTGCTAATGGGTCAGACTGAGCGCCGACATGTACAGCACCTCATCAGGACCCTCCCAGCCCGTATATAGATGGTGCAAGAATGGGTTATTGGGGAGGGGCGCAAGCAGCGAGAGGTTACAGATCCCCCCATAATAAAGGGGAGACGGCACCAGGGTCTGAGCACACGGCCGCGTACCTGCGTGGTCACCATGACTATCTTCAGGACCTGGAGGGCGAGTTTCCATGGGATCTGCCGCCGCGCTCGGTACTTGTCACAGGGACTCATGAAATAAAACTTCAGATCTTCGCGCAGTTTTACGCCTTCCCGCTCCACCTCTGACTCCACGGCGCCTCCTCTAGGCAGGAGAAGAGAAGAAACGTAAATGATTAGCCGCAGACGAGCGATCAGACTGAGCAACTTCACCATAGGACCACTAACCCCCTCCCCACCGGGGACATTAGACAGCATCCACCCTGCACTGACCCCGAAAACATTATCTGGAATATGGAGGCTCTGCAGAAGTTGTCAGGGTGGGGAGGACCAGGGGGCGGTTGCATTTCATCGTCTCTGCTGCGGGAAGTCAGAGATCCCCTTTAATTAATATTAAACCCCCTTTGCCGGCGGCGCCGTGGACAAGACCTTAACTTCTCTACAACATCCAGATATAAAAGTGTTTTCCATCCTGGATGATGGGCGACATAGGGTGAAGGAGTAAATGACCGGTCAGGAATAATACAAATATTCCGGAATGTTCTATATGACGGCGGCAGAAAAGTCTGTTTCCAAATCTCACAGCGGATGATCTGGCAATTCACCTCTATAGAAAGTCACACACTTCAGGCCGGACGGTCTTACATTTTTTTGACACAATGACCTAAAGAATTTTTTATTCTAACCTCGGAGCGTTCTCACCGTCACTTTTTTTTGCCAACTGTTATATAGCAGCATAAATCCCTGTAGAGACGGTGGTCTTCACAGGCTGAGGGGTCTCCTGTGAGTGGCGGGTATGCGGAGGAAAGCGGCGGAGGAGGAAAGCGACAAATCAATATTAAAGTGGATTTCCTTTTACATAAAGCCGGGGCCCATTGTTAGGATAGATCATCACTTTATTATCAGTAGGGTCTTTCCTCTGAGACCCCCACGTACCCATTCTGGACAATGATTCACTTCCCTGCACAGTCAGGTGACCACAAGTGCAGCCATGCAAATAATCATTGGAAGAGGTCACAGGATTACACCATCACTATAGACACCTTATTCTCAAAATCGGTGGGGTCCCGGGGGTCCTAAGGGGGTCCCACTAACCTCAGTAATAATTACAAAAAGAAGATAATAGTCGCTAAATAATTCCAGACCACCAGGAGGGTGTGACATTCTGCTGGTGGTCTGCTCCAATCATGGGACTTTTGCTGTCACTCTAACACACTTAGAAGACCCCTTTAAATGCACTGACCAGGAGGGAGTAGTACAGCAGTGCCCAGGACATGCCCGACAGTCACCCCCAGTGATCACAAGACGTCCCTGCAGTCTCTGTTACTTACATATCCAGCATTTCATCGTCTTCAGGAACAGACGAACCGTTCATCATAGGGAAATCAAACATCCTCCTGGAGCGGAGGAAAGTCCATAAGGGTCCCAGTCCAGGGAGCGGAGGAAAGTCCTCAAGGGTCCCAGTCCAGGGAGCGGAGGAAAGTCCTCAAGGGTCCCAGTCCAGGGAGCGGAGGAAAGTCCTCAAGGGTCCCAGTCCAGGGAGCGGAGGAAAGTCCTCAAGGGTCCCAGTCCAGGGAGCGGAGGAAAGTCCTCAAGGGTCCCAGTCCAGGGAGCGGAGGAAAGTCCTCAAGGGTCCCAGTCCAGGGAGCGGAGGAAAGTCCTCAAGGGTCCCAGTCCAGGGAGCGGAGGAAAGTCCTCAAGGGTCCCAGTCCAGGGAGCGGAGGAAAGTCCTCAAGGGTCCCAGTCCAGGGAGCGGAGGAAAGTCCTCAAGGGTCCCAGTCCAGGGAGCGGAGGAAAGTCCTCAAGGGTCCCAGTCCAGGGAGCGGAGGAAAGTCCTCAAGGGTCCCAGTCCAGGGAGCGGAGGAAAGTCCTCAAGGGTCCCAGTCCAGGGAGCGGAGGAAAGTCCTCAAGGGTCCCAGTCCAGGGAGCGGAGGAAAGTCCTCAAGGGTCCCAGTCCAGGGAGCGGAGGAAAGTCCTCAAGGGTCCCAGTCCAGGGAGCGGAGGAAAGTCCTCAAGGGTCCCAGTCCAGGGAGCGGAGGAAAGTCCTCAAGGGTCCCAGTCCAGGGAGCGGAGGAAAGTCCTCAAGGGTCCCAGTCCAGGGAGCGGAGGAAAGTCCTCAAGGGTCCCAGTCCAGGGAGCGGAGGAAAGTCCTCAAGGGTCCCAGTCCAGGGAGCGGAGGAAAGTCCTCAAGGGTCCCAGTCCAGGGAGCGGAGGAAAGTCCTCAAGGGTCCCAGTCCAGGGAGCGGAGGAAAGTCCTCAAGGGTCCCAGTCCAGGGAGCGGAGGAAAGTCCTCAAGGGTCCCAGTCCAGGGAGCGGAGGAAAGTCCTCAAGGGTCCCAGTCCAGGGAGCGGAGGAAAGTCCTCAAGGGTCCCAGTCCAGGGAGCGGAGGAAAGTCCTCAAGGGTCCCAGTCCAGGGAGCGGAGGAAAGTCCTCAAGGGTCCCAGTCCAGGGAGCGGAGGAAAGTCCTCAAGGGTCCCAGTCCAGGGAGCGGAGGAAAGTCCTCAAGGGTCCCAGTCCAGGGAGCGGAGGAAAGTCCTCAAGGGTCCCAGTCCAGGGAGCGGAGGAAAGTCCTCAAGGGTCCCAGTCCAGGGAGCGGAGGAAAGTCCTCAAGGGTCCCAGTCCAGGGAGCGGAGGAAAGTCCTCAAGGGTCCCAGTCCAGGGAGCGGAGGAAAGTCCTCAAGGGTCCCAGTCCAGGGAGCGGAGGAAAGTCCTCAAGGGTCCCAGTCCGGGGAGCGGAGGAAAGTCCTCAAGGGTCCCAGTCCAGGGAGCGGAGGAAAGTCCTCAAGGGTCCCAGTCCAGGGAGCGGAGGAAAGTCCTCAAGGGTCCCAGTCCAGGGAGCGGAGGAAAGTCCTCAAGGGTCCCAGTCCGGGGAGCGGAGGAAAGTCCTCAAGGGTCCCAGTCCGGGGAGCGGAGGAAAGTCCTTAAGGGTCCCAGTCCGGGGAGTGGAGGAAATGCCCAGGATATCTCTGGGCAGGGACGTGGACAAAGTCCCAGGAGAACGCGGATCTCAGGGGTTAAAGGGCCGGAATATCTTGGCACGGACGATCACCTCTCCTATTCTGTGCAAAGGTGACGTTGAGCCGGGAGCGCAGAGCCGGATATTTTCCACGGTCGCCAATAAGGAAGCAGCAGAGGCTCCTGTTTGTCTTTCTCTGAGAATTGCTTTGAGCACTAGATGGAAACCTGCAGCGATTCTGCTCATGTACGGAGGAGGGGAGACGTTCTGCGTCCGGACATTGCCGAAACCCGACTGCGATGTGACATGCAGTGAAGCCCCCAGAGCACTAAGCGCAGGGGGCACCTGACTGTGGGAAGGCGGAGACCCCCCACCCTGTAGTAGTCGCGCTGATGGTTCCCCTTTTATAACGCGGAGTCGTGTGTCTGAGCTGAGGTTTTACTGTTGAGCTTTATGAAGAAATTAACTTCCTGCCTTATCTCTCTTCCTCTCTGTCCAGAAGGCCGAGGGAGGGGGGGGGGGGGGGGGTCACACCGCCGGGGGTCACACCGCCGGGGGTCACACCGCCGTCTACTCTCCACTGGAATCCGATTTTCCCAGGAATGAAGAGAGAAATAATACGTTTCTCCACCTTCTCGCAGCCGGTCCATGAAAATCATTCCGAAGTTGGAGTCACCCAAGAGCGAGGTCCAATATCGCTGATTGCATCTGACTGCAATATTTTTCCTCAGACCACTTGGGATAGGGGGGGAGAACCAGCGGACATTTGCACAACCCCACAGAATAACATGGGTAGGAGCGCTAGCCGACATAGCCACAGATAGCGCTTGTCTGATTTACACGGTTGTGCGCACGAGCTATTGTTTGGCATTTTTCTCATTTATGTATCACTGCAGCTTGTGTTCATCTGAATCTTCTTCTTTGCACATTTGCCATCATGAAATTATAAAAAAAAAAAAAAAAAAAAAAAAGTCGATTCAGCCCTAGAGGTTTCCTCGCCGAGCGCTGGAGCAGAACTCTTCCCGAATTTGGGGCATTTTATAGACTTTTGCCTGATTTTATTTTGAAATTTATATTATTTCAGGACAAAAGTAAAAATGGTTCAAATTAAACGCAGTCATCTCGGTCCAATATCGCCGCCGGTGTGACGTTGCAGTCGGGGAGTCGGGTGGTTGTGGGACCGGGGTGGCAAGTTATGACGCATTCATTTTAATTTATTAGACAATGGCGATTCGGCCGAGCTTTGGAGTCCAACCAGAAGGATGAGATTATGGGAACGTCACCCTGACCTCGCGCCATTTGCCTCCAGATATAGGATTAATCTGCAGGTAAATAGCATTACGCTGCTGCCCGGCCGGCTCACTAAAAGTGCAGACATAAGTTACATTTTCTCCCGGGAGCTGCCGGCTTTCAGTCATGTGGTCGTACATGGAGCGGCGACAGTCACCATACTGTGACTAGCAGCAGTATGCATTCCCCTCACTGTGACTGACAGCCGGCCGTGCAGGGCGAGCCGGCAGAATACTGGGCTGCGCTCCTGGTATAATGACCGGAAATAACTTCGCTTTCTCCATGTAGCCACACTTTCAGTACGGTGGCCGAGGAGCATTGTAATGCAATCTGAACCAGTTCTATATCTGCAGGTAAATGGAGATTTCTGAGGTGACCGGTTCCCGTTAAGCACAGGAATGAGGATTTTGTTAGATCCATTCATTGGAGTCCTTGAAGTGAACCGGTTTTGCTAGTGTGGCAAGTCTGTGAGAAGCCCGTGGACTTCCGCCCGCTGTATGCCAGGCAGATGGGCACCTCACAATATCCCTGAATCTCAGAATTTACTTGTCCAACATTTCTTCTGACTCTTACTGAAATTGTATTCATGTGACTTTGGATGAAGCTGTGGCCATGTGACCCCAAGGAAACAAGTTCTGCATTTTGTTTGGATCATGTGCTGATGAGTCGAGGAACATCTCACATCCAGAAGTCACGCACCTAATCCCTCATCTGCTCTCCCCTCCAGAGCCATCTTTAAAAGGGAGCCATCATCATCACAAAATGACCGATTGACTCCCAAAATCTGATCACATCTATTTGTAGTAAAAATGGAAATCTTGTAATTGCACACAACAGCCACTAGGGAGTTTATAGATTCTGCCTTCCTGTTTTAGGAAATTCACATTTACATTAGCCGCTATCTGTTGAATTGAAGCATCTAATGAGCGTGTGCAAAGATGGAGTGGAGTGAGGAGGAGGAGGCGAGCTGTGACATCACTTATTACGAATGGTGGATCTTGTGTCATCTACGGTATATAGAGGTGTCATCAGTCATTGTACAGGAGGAGGAGGAGGCGAGCTGTGACATCACCTGTTGTGAATGGTGGATTCTCTATCAGTGGTGTATAGAAGAGTTATCTGTCATTGTAATCCTGCCTCTGATAAAGAAACCACTGAAAATTCTAAAGTACACTGGAAAAAAAAAATGCATGCAACAAACAGTAAGTAATGTAATGAAATCTTCCCTTTTAAAGAAGCGCTCCTCCTCCTCCCCCCATCAAAGTTTGTATCCTCTTAATATAATGCAGTCATCATATTATACAGCCCTGTGCACTTACAATTGCTCATTTTGCCTTTCTACCAACTAATTGTTCTGTTTTCCATTAGATCTATGACCCCACGTGATTAAACCCTGAGGAGCTGAAGGCTCTATATAAAAAACGGAGGTCAATTTTCCCTGTACAAGTCTTCCTTCTCTAACTCCCTGACCCAGCTGCTCCCTCCTCCCCTCCATCAGGGACTTTGCAGTGATGTAGAATTGTAGTTCTAATAATGACTGAGTGGCGAGATTGTTTTGTTTTTTTGCATGCTGAGCTGGCATTTTTTTAACAAAAATTATCATATGGGTTAAAAATATAAAACTATTGATTGAACTTTTGTGGACATGGTGGTACAAAAAAAACAAACAAAAAAAAAAGTAAAATATTTTTGCCTTGTCTCCGTCAGCGCTGCACTCCTCTCCTAGGAGACCGGCCACAGATAAGACTTCAGAGGAGGCTGGTGACTTCAGCAATTAACAGCAAAAAATATTAAAAAAAACAAAACTCCATTCTTGAGAACAGAGAGGACTTTTAATGACAAAATTGCAAAGTTGCTTCTTGAGATATACTTGTATTTATTTTTTTTTACAGATACTGAAGATGAGAACAACACTTTTACAGTGGTCGTCGGAGCTTTGTTTTATGACGGAGCGATAAGTTCCCTGCAGAGACATAATTAAATGGTAAATGTAGCCACCAAAAGGTCAATGGAAGCTTTTTACTTTTAGCGCCCCCTAGTTGTGGCCGCTGTGAATTGCATACATTAGCAATGTGGAGGGAAGCAGAGGATACAGCGCGTCAGAAAAACTTCAGCAATCTATTACAAAAAAAAAGAAAAAAAAAAATTGCAAATCTACAGAGATGTTGGATCCTTCTTTCCCAAGAAACGATACGAGTTGCCATAGGTTCAGCAGCCGCTTGTCCCAAGTGCATCCCGCCCAACCAACCTTGCACGCCTATGGGCGATGGAAGAGATTATTCGTTATGACGACTATTGAAAGCAGATTATGGAAAAGTAATTGGCATCTGGTCCCACTCATGAAAACCAGCGGTCAGCGATGCAATACTGGACCATGAATCATTGATGCTGTAATTGGCTGATGAACGCCTGGACTCCCCGGTCTGTGTGGTTGAATTCATGGGCTCAATGGTGCCTCTATCCCTTCTGTGTCCTAAAATGGCTTCTCTCCAAGCCGCTCACCTCAAAGCTGAAAGCACAGAAACCTGCCGAGCTCCAATGGAGACGTATAAAGAGGAGCGTTGTATCAGGGTTACAGCCATTTATATCCTGCTCAGAACCCGGGAAAACAAATGTATGAACAGTGACGGCTCCCATAAGAAACCTCCTAATCCAAGCAAAATCCCAATCTTATTTAAAGGGGCGGTGTTACCAGTGCTGTTGGACTGGATTAGCAGATATTGACTCTATGGGGCAGTAATATTCTTTGTGCAGCACGGTGGCTCAGTGGTTAGCACTGTATGGTGGCTCAGTGGTTAGCACTGTACGGTGGCTCAGTGGTTAGCACTGCAGCCTTGCAGCTCTGGGGTCCTGGGTTCAAATCCCACCAAGGACAACATCTGCAAGGACTTTCTATGTTCTCCCCGTGTTTGTGTGGGTTTCCTCCAGGTTCTCAGTTTTCCTCCCATACTCCAAATACTGCTCGGGAATCTAGATTGTGAGCCCCAATGGGGACAGTGCCCATAATGTCTGTAAATTGTCTGAATTGTAAAGCACTGCGGAATATGTTGGCGCTATATAAATAAAAAGATTAGTATTATTATTTGTGCATCAATAGTTTTACTACTTCACCATCTCTGCTTGCTATCAAAAAAGTGAAAATACAAGGTCCAACACCTTTATATAAAGGAAACATTTCTCACAGATTGGAATTTGTAACAATTGCTTACAGTCTAAGCAAATATTCTGTGAGCTAAATACATGCACTGCACAAATGTATTTACTGACCCGTTTGCTACAATGTATCAGTGGAGGTAACATCCTGGCTGCTGCTCAGAGGATTGCTACAATTACATCCAGTCTGGCGGAAACCAGGTGTAAAATGTACAGAGAAGAGAAGGAAGAAGCCAGTGTGTCCCGATGACTTAATTTGTATCTTATTGTTATTTATTTACAAATAATTTACAAAGTAATTGGATACAACGGATGGAGCTGAAATCACCAGCTACAAAATGTACATTAGTGTTAAAGGGATCCTGTCATTAGATTCATTCTGCCCGAACCATGAGCGCAATGAATCAGAGCCGGGCTGTGTGATTGCAGTCAGGTATATTTTTCTCTGAAATGGCTTCAGAGAAAACAGTCCGAAAAACCGCTTGGCGACCACAGGGAGAGACCTGACTAGTCCAGGTGGTTTCTCTCCACACCACTCCAATTGATTGACAGGTCTCTGTCACAGATGGGAACATGGCAAGAAGATGGTGGCCGTGCTGGGCCAGTCCATCTCCCACTATGGTTTCTGCCCAGGGCCAGTCCATCTCCCACTATGGTTTCGGCCCAGGGCCAGTCCATCTCCCACTATGGTTTCGGCCCAGGGCCAGTCCATCTCCCACTATGGTTTCGGCCCAGGGCCAGTCCATCTCCCACTATGGTTTCGGCCCAGGGCCAGTCCATCTCCCACTATGGTTTCGGCCCAGGGCCAGTCCATCTCCCGCTATGGTTTCTGCCCCGATTTCACATTACGTTTTCCCTAAACGCCGCAGCACTTCAGGAGAAAAACATACCTGGCTGCAATCACTCAGTCTGGCACCGATTCATGGTGCTCATGGTCCGGGCATTATGAATTTAATGAAAAATGAAAGACTTCCTGGAAGGTTATTTTATTTTAAGAAATTGTTCAAGGCTTTTTTTTTTGCCATTACATGGTAATGCAGTGAGCGGCTCCGGAGGCGACTACTCCACACACAGATCTCCGGCTAGGACGACACAGCTACTCCAATCACACGAGAAGACCAGTGTTGTATTCTGACATTATTGCATTTCCCCCCCAACTTCAAAACACATCCTAAATGGAAGGGGGGGCGATTCATACAGGGGGCTGGCACTGATCGGCTGCAGCCTTCACAGTCCATCAAAGCAGGAGGAGTGCGCGTTTCTTGCATGGACTGAATGTGAAGGTGGCAGAAGCCAGGAGAATGGTGGGGACCTAGTGTGGGTACGGAGGAGCGTCACCAGCCCGGTACGGGAGGACTCACCCTTCCAACACCATCCTTGGCCCATTTTCAGTGTGTTTTGAAGTAGTGGACAACCCCTTGTAATGATTTTCGATAAGATCGCCATGTGACCACTACAGGACTTCCAGCCTTATTTTTTTTTGGGGTCGCAGGTAGTAAGTTCACATGTCTTTGCCGCTATAGATTCAAAACGTCGTCTACAAGTTTTTTGCATTTTTCAGGGTGAACAGCAAGTTCTACAAATGTTTTAGTGTCAGAATGGTGACTCAGTGGTAAGTATTGCATGGTGGCTCAGTGGTTAGCATTGTTGCTTTGCAGCAATAGGTTCAAAGCCCACCAAGGACAACATCTGTTTGTATGGGCTTCCTCCAGGTTCCCCGGTTTCCTCCCACACACCAAAGACTGATAGGGATTGTAGATTGTGAGCCCCAATGGGGACAGAGATGATGTCTGTACAGTGCTGCGGAATATGTTAGCGCTATACAAGTGGGTAAAATAATTAATTTCTGTCACACTAAGGCCGTGTTCAGACTGCTGTATTGACAAATGGTAAAAACAGCACAAATAGGGTCTTATCCGACAAAGATTTTTATCAGATTGTTCTAACCTGATCATGAGTTAAAATGTTTTAAATCAATGTACAGCTGGAGCTTTTGTGGACATCTCCCGCGCGGCCGTGTATAGAAGAGGATATTGTCAAAGGTTTATTGGACATGCGGTTTTATTCGATGCATTTCGAAGGAACAGATACTTCTTCAGGGAGACAACTACATATCAACATCAGACATACAAAGCCGTTTATAAAGGATTAAATTTCAAATAAAGGCACCAAAATGACACATGACAATACGTGCGGTGTCAAAGGTCAGCACATGATTAAATAAATAACATTGATAAGCCAATTACATTTACATATGCAAAATAAATGTGCTGAAGACAAATACAGTATATGATTATTCATTCTAAAAAAAAAAAAAAAAAAAAAAAATTCAAATATTTGTTATAAAAGCAGTTGGACTTGAAAAATGAATCAGTCGCGTCCACAAATTGCTCTGTGCTCGTGTGCTGGCGGACGGACGTCGGGGCTGCCTTATTCTGGTCTTTTAAAAAGGGACCAAATTAGTGCTCGGTGCGATTCATTCCACGCAGACCCTCGGTCCATGTGAAAAATCGGCCATGAACACTGGCTCTGGGTCTGTGGCGTCCACTGATCGGTTGTACGCTTGTCTGTAGGAGCTCGGGGGTAAAGAAGCCTCGTCATGTGTGGAGATTGCACCTTTTCTCCTTGGGGCGCTCGTCATTTATGGGGGGTTTATATGGACCAGCTTTTCCCCTGTTTTTGTATGGGCCATTTATAGACTTGTAGGTTAATCATGTCACACTTTCAATGTCGCTTGAGTAAATGTAATTAATTTTAATCTTTCCTCCTATCTGAGATCCTCGGGGCCACTGACCGGCCTGTGGCCCTTTGTACAGGATGCCCAGATCTGAGCTGCATATTCCAGAGGAGGCCGCACTGATGTGTTATGATCCGGGAGCCTGAGACTCCTAACACACGACAATATCCTGCTAGCTTTAGATGCAGCTGCCAGACATTGTGCTGCTGCTCTGTCTATGATCTACAGGTGCACCAGATCCTTCTCTATGTACAACATGTGATCCTGCAGGTCACCAGGGCTGGGTGCAAACAATACATTTATCAGGATTTCTGCCCAACACATCACCTGCCTGCAGATCGCCCTTACATGCGTCTATATGGTGGAGGTCTGCAGAATCGCAGCTATGAACGCTGTAAAGTAGCTGCACACATTATGGCTTCGCTTTCCATGGGGCTCTACACATCAGAGTCGTAAGCCTCTGTGCAGACTGTGACTTTTGGAAAGTTTCTACACATGTGATTCCCATAAGCTGCTACAGTGGCCATCAATGCTGTATCCTGGCCCTCAATGTTGTATCCTGGCCATGTGGGGGAAGGGCTCGGCAGCTCCTTGGGGGTTGTGTGCACTGGTCGACCTGCGGTCATTTAATAGTTAGTTTAGACAGGCCGCACTTCCCATGTGCACAGGATGATTAGTAAGGCTGTGTGCCCACTCCCCAAATCCTCCTCAAAAACTGAGTTTCTGCTCTGAAAGCTTAGCAAAAAGACTCAGTGTGCACATAGCCCAGTGGGTCCTAGGAAACTGCTTGAAAAACGTTTACAGTTCATTTCTATGGGAAATAGACTTTGCTGGAAAAAAAAAAGAAAGCTCCTGTCACGTCTGGGCAGCGGATCCTGAAGAAAACCGCCATGAGCAAAAAAATGCTGCAGGAAAAGAAAGAAATGCATTTCTGATGCAGATTCTGCTCCTAAAACCCTTCATGGTTGTCGGACTCCTCATAGATCTCTGTGTGCACAGCTCAGGGCTCAGCGACGGCCAACAGTGCAGCGGCACCACGAATCGCCAGCGCCGCCGCTGCACGGGACCTACAGGTAAAACGGTTATATTTTGTGTTTCTGTAAAAGCCGCATCTGAAACAACCGCAGGTCACAGAACACAGGGGAACAAGAAGTCTCCACGGAATTAACGAGAACCAAATGTGCAAACTGGACAAGTGCGTGGGTAGTCACGGCTCGTGGCCACGCGAGCGATTGAGGTCTGACAGCTGAGGGGGGCTCTCCCCATTCACAGCCGGGGGGAGTCGCCTCTGCATGGGCTGATGGGGGGCATCTGACATTTCAGCTGTTACTGTACATTAGATCTAAATACTTTTATGTCCAAAAATGACAAAAGTCTTCTGGGAGCGATCCCTTTATTACATTCTGGGAGCGATCCCTTTATTATCTAACCAGAAAATAGATAATTTTCAACTTTCAGGCTATGTGCCCACGTTGCATTTATGAAGCAGAAAATTTCTGCTGCATAAATGCAAGTCCTCTCCCGGAAAAACGCATGCGGAATTCCGCACGCGTTTATCGCGCATTTTTCGCGCGTTTATCACGCGTTTTCCACATGCGGAATTGCCTTGCGTTTTTTATGCATTGGACAAAGGCAATTCCGCTTGCGGAAACGCAAAATTAAATGACATGCTGCGGATTTTTGAACGCGGCATAAACGCTGTGGAAAAATCCGCAGCATGTGCATAGAACTTGCGGAATCCCATTGGGGACCATGGGGTGCGGATATACATGCGTTTTTCAAGCGTTTACGCTGCGGAAATTCCGCAGCATATACGCTTGAAAAATGCTACGTGGGCACACAGCCTCAGAGCACAGAGGCACAAACTGCTTAAAGAAAGCTGCAAATATTTTTCTGATTAGCAAATAAAGGGATCTCTCCTAGAATACAATAAAGGGATCTCTCCTACAAGACTTCTGTCATTTGTGGACATAAAAGTGATTACCTACAGATTTCTGGGTATTACAGTGGAACTTTTTATTGTACATCATCTTTACATTAGGGAATTGTTACTTGAGCAGTTGCCTCCCGCATTTCTCCAGATCTAAAGATCAATTAGCCAGCCCAGGTGATAGGACGCAGCGGTCCATGGGGGTCACTCACCCACAAGGGTCGGCTCCCACGCTCTTCAGGGAGATATCCATGGGGCTGCAGGGACAGAGCCCTCCGTCTGGGGCGGCCAATGAAGGAAACACCTTTAACTATTGCAGGAGAGAAGCCTTCACAGATGGTGGGAGGTTCTGCCAGGATTTGGGAGTGGAGGGGGATGGGACCAAGTCTGTACCGGCTCAGTTTAGGCTGTGTGTCCACGATGCATTTTTCAACAGTTTTTGCTGCGGAATTTCCGCAGCGGAAACGCTTTTAAAACGCTTTGTAATCCGTGCCCCATGGTCCTCAATGACAATCCGCATGTTCTGTGCCCATGCTGCGGATTTTCTGCATGTCCATTATTTGTGCGTTTCCGCAGCGGATTTTCTGCATGTCCATTATTTGTGCGTTTCCGCATGCGGATTTTCTGCAGCATGTCCATTATTTGTGCGTTTCCGCATGCGGATTTTCTGCAGCATGTCCATTATTTGTGCGTTTCCGCAGCGGATTTTCTGCAGCATGTCCATTATTTGTGCGTTTCCGCAGCGGATTTTCTGCAGCATGTCCATTATTTGTGCGTTTCCGCATGCGGATTTTCTGCAGCATGTCCATTATTTGTGCGTTTCTGCAGCGGATTTTCTGCAGCATGTCCATTATTTGTGCGTTTCCGCAGGGATTTTCTGCAGCATGTCCATTATTTGTGCGTTTCCGCAGCGGATTTTCTGCAGCATGTCCATTATTTGTGCGTTTCCGCATGCGGATTTTCTGCAGCATGTCCATTATTTGTGCGTTTCTGCAGCGGATTTTCTGCAGCATGTCCATTATTTGTGCGTTTCCGCAGGGATTTTCTGCAGCATGTCCATTATTTGTGCATTTCCGCATGCGGATTTGCCTACTCAATGCATTTGAAAAACGCATGGCAAATCCGCATGTCAAAACGCTTCAAAAACGCGTGTTAAAATCCGCATGCGTTTTTACTGGCAAGGACATGCAGAAATGCTGCGGAAATTTTCTGCTTCAATTCTGCATCGTGGGCACATAGCCTAACGGCACCATTCATATAAAAACGAATAAAGCAAAGAGTACAAAGCGTACTGCAGAGCATCGCAGCTATATTAGAAAGGGGTCAGGACATGCAGAGCATTGCAGCTATGATAGAAAGGTGTCAGGACATGCAGAGCATCACAGCTATGATAGAAAGGTGTCAGGACATGCAGAGCATCACAGCTATGATAGAAAGGTGTCATGACAAGCAGAGCATCACAGCTATGATAGAAAGGTGTCATGACAAGCAGAGCATCACAGCTATGATAGAAAGGTGTCAGGACATGCAGAGCATCACAGCTATGATAGAAAGGTGTCAGGACAAGCAGAGCATCACAGCTATGATAGAAAGGTGTCAGGACATGCAGAGCATCGCAGCTAGAAAAGAAAGGTGTCAAGACATGCAGAGCATCGCAGCTATGATAGAAAGGTGTCAGGACATGCTGAGCATCGCAGCTATGATAGAAAGGGGTCAGGACAAGCAGAGCATCACAGCTATGATAGAAAGGTGTCAGAACACGCAGAGAATCGCAGCTATGATAGAAAGGTGTCAGGACATGCAGAGCATCGCAGCTAGAAAAGAAAGGTGTCAAGACATGCAGAGCATCGCAGCTATGATAGAAAGGTGTCAGGACATGCTGAGCATCGCAGCTATGATAGAAAGGGGTCAGGACAAGCAGAGCATCACAGCTTTGATAGAAAGGTGTCAGAACACGCAGAGAATCGCAGCTATGATAGAAAGGTGTCAGGACATGCAGAGCATCGCAGCTAGAAAAGAAAGGTGTCAAGACATGCAGAGCATCGCAGCTATGATAGAAAGGTGTCAGGACATGCTGAGCATCGCAGCTATGATAGAAAGGGGTCAGAACATGCAGAGCATCTCAGCTATGATAGAAAGGTGTCAGGATATGCAGACCATCGCAGCTATGATAGAAAGGTGTCAGGACATGCAGAGCATCGCAGCTATGATAGAAAGGTGTCAGGACAAGCAGAACATCGCAGCTATGATAGAAGGTGTCAGGATATGCAGAGCATCTCAGCTATGATAGAAAGGTGTCAGGACATGCAGAGCATTGCAGCTATGATAGAAAGGTGTCAGGACATGCAGAGCATCGCAGCTATGATAGAAAGGTGTCACGACATGCAGAGCATCGCAGCTATGATAGAAAGGTGTCAGGACATGCAGAGCATCGTAATTATGATAGAAAGGTGTCAGGACATGCAGAGCATCACAGCTATGATAGAAAGGTGTCCGGACACGCAGAGCATCGCAGCTATGATAGAAAGGTGTCAGGACAAGCAGAGCATCACAGCTATGATAGAAAGGTGTCAGGACATGCAGAGCATCACAGCTATGATAGAAAGGTGTCAGGACACGTAGAGCATCGCAGCTATGATAGAAAGGGGTCAGGACACACAGAGCATCGCAGCTAGAAAAGAAAGGTGTCAGGACATGCAGAGCATCGCAGCTATGATAGAAAGGTGTCAGGACATGCTGAGTATCGCAGCTATGATAGAAAGGTGTCCGGACACGCAGAGCATCGCAGCTATGATAGAAAGGTGTCAGGACATGCAGAGCATCACAGCTATGATAGAAAGGTGTCAGGACATGCAGAGCTTCGCAGCTATGATAGAAAGGTGTCAGGACATGCAGACCATCGCAGCTATGATAGAAAGGTGTCAGGATATGCAGACCATCGCAGCTATGATAGAAAGGTGTCAGGATATGCAGAGCTTCGCAGCTATGATAGAAAGGGGTCATGACACATAGAGCATCGCAGCTATGATAGAAAGGTGTCAGGATATGCAGAGCATCGCAGCTATGATAGAAAGTTGTCAGGATATGCAGAGCATTGCAGCTATGATAGAAAGATGTCAGTACATGCAGAGCATCGCAGCTATGATAGAAAGATGTCAGGACATGCAGAGCATCGCAGCTATGATAGAAAGATGTCAGGACATGCAGAGCATCGCAGCTATGATAGAAAGGTGTCAGGATATGCAGACCATCGCAGCTATGATAGAAAGGTGTCAGGATATGCAGACCATCGCAGCTATGATAGAAAGGTGTCAGGATATGCAGAGCATCGCAGCTATGATAGAAAGTTGTCAGGACATGCAGAGCATCGCAGCTATGATAGAAAGATGTCAGGACATGCAGAGCATCGCAGCTATGATAGAAAGATGTCAGGACATGCAGAGCATCGCAGCTATGATAGAAAGATGTCAGGACATGCAGAGCATCGCAGCTATGATAGAAAGGTGTCAGGATATGCAGACCATCGCAGCTATGATAGAAAGGTGTCAGGATATGCAGACCATCGCAGCTATGATAGAAAGGTGTCAGGATATGCAGACCATTGCAGCTATGATAGAAAGGTGTCAGGACATGCAGAGCATCGCAGCTATGATAGAAAGGTGTCAGGACATGCAGAGCATTGCACCTATGATAAAAAGGTGTCACATGCAGAGCATCACAGCTATGATAGAAAGGTGTCACATGCAGAGCATCGCAGCTATGATAGAAAGGTGTCACATGCAGAGCATCACAGCTATGATAAAAAGGGATCATTGACCATGCTGACTCTATTCAATGCCTAAAAAGGTGATCATCAGACCTGGACCATGAAGCGATTGAAGATGACTCCCGTTTTCTGTCATGTGGACGGCCGGTGCTTCTGCATCACTTACCTGTGAACAAATGGCACCAGAGTGCACTATGGGAAGAAGACAAGACGACGGGGGCAGTGTGATGGCGTGATATTCTGCAGTGTGACGGGGCAATATTCTGCTGCATGATGTTCTTCAGTGTGACGGAGCGATGCTCTGCAGCTTAATGGGGCGATGTTCTGTAGGGTGAAGAAGTGATGTCCTGCAGATATCATGTGGATGCACCACGCACCACCTGCCTAACATTGCGTGGTGCCCCCTCATAGTAACGGATTCCCTATTGGCTGAGCTTCTATTGGCAAATAATAGGAAAATAAGACCCCATATCTGTCACCGGATCTAACAATATAAACAGTATAGACCCTCTTAGACCTGACAAGGCTGGTGTACTTAATGAGGAAATCAATGTCAGAATGGTGGTAAAATCTTACAATCTCCACCCACCTAATGAAGCATAGCGAGGGGTTCAGCACAGAGGGGGCAGAACACATCTGGGTGGTCCTCAAACCACGGTGGGTACATGGGAACCTCAGCAGATGACAGCGCTGTTACTGAATAAAAATCCCTATACAAAGACCAGCGCCGATATTACCGCCATACGGTGACATATTGTGGCAGATACCAGGCCGCTCAACTGTTAATCAGAAAGAAGGAGAAACTGCGCTGCGCTATGTGCGTCACTGCAAACTTTGACCACACCCTAAGACACACCCATTTACCATTATCTTTCTCCCCTGACAGGAGGAGTTGTCAGAGGGGCGCTGGCAGTGAGGGACATTCAGCAGACGCCCGAGATTGCAGGGCGCAGACGCAGATCCAGAACTATCCGCTGTATCGGACGGTTGGGACTAGAGATGAACAGATGGATTCCCGGGTCTCTGGTCCAGGTCAGTGGTACCGGGGGGCTGTGACTCTCTTACGTTCCGGCGTCCCCGGCGGCTGTTGATCCCCCCGGGCCGGAGCGACGTCATCTATGCGTCCTGCTCATCTCTATTGTGGATTATTTTTTGTTCCTTCAGTTACAGTCGGAGCCGCCAGAACTTTCTCATCTGTATGTAGCTCCACTATACGACGTCCGGTGTCTGTAAGGGCGTGTTCACACGTAGCAGAAATACTGCAGGATCCGCACCAAACTACACAAAAAAAAACTGCTCTGATTATAGCAGCATTTTGTAGACATTTTCCCCCTTATTTGATGCGTTTCTGGTGCCGATGTGCAGCAAAAAAACGCAGCATTTACGCTACATGTGAACACGGTTTAAATGTCCAAGCAAAGTGGATGTGATTCCATGAAAAATCCACAATTGCTGCATTTTTTCTCTAGAGATTTCTATGAGGAGCCTGAAAAAAGCACATGTACAAAATCAGTTGTATATTTGAGTGCAAAATGAAAACTTTCCTGTGGGATTAAAACAGCACATAAAACGCGGCTTCACATCTGCACCAAAAAGCATCAAATAAGGGGGAAAAGGCAAAAAAGAAACGCAGCAAAGATGCAGTAACCAGAGATTGTTATTGCGTTGTCTGGTGCGGACACCTGCAGAAAAAGTTCAGAAAAAAGCAGCAGACAAAACGCAGCATTTACGCTACGTGTGAACACGGCCTCAGCGTTACATTTTTATTACATTTTTTATGGATTTAAATGGAGAAAAAAAATCAATCATATTTTTGTTTCAACACCATTTCCTGATCACCGTAAATAATCTGATCGCTGTGTTGTGGGGTCGTTACGATTGCAGGGACACACACATGTCTATTATTTGCTGATTATTTTTTTTATAAACTGCAGTAAAAATGGTGTTTTTGTAATTGATTTTCATTACTTTTTAGTAATTTTATTGGAAGAAAATGTTTTACTTATTTTCCTTCTAAAATACGAGGACATAGAAATACATGACGACTTCTCAGGACAGGACTCGTCTGCAGAGACTACAGCACAGACACATCTGACTCCTTACATTTCAGGCCCGTCCTCATCTATCCCCAGCCTGCACAAGCCCCTCATCCTGCTGATACCCCAATGCTGAGCCGCTGCTGCCGTATGTGTCCCTATTACTGCACCTGCTGTGTGGCACAATAATAGGGATCCTCTTACTGCCCCCAATATTACAGTCTCCTCTAAGAGCCCGAGAAAGTAATAGTGCCGTCATTTTGTCCCTATAGAAAGTCATAATGCCCCCTGAGCTCCCCCTTTACACTAATGCTCATGTACCCCAACAAAGTAATATTGTCCCCTAAGTTCCCCACATACAGTAATAATGGCCCCTGCACCCCCCCCCCCACTAACATGTAATGTGTAATGGGAACCAGAAAGTTATAAAAACAAAGATATGAAGTCACCGACCACCGGATCCTGGTGCGTCACCAGCACAGACCGGGTCCAGGCACCAGCGGAGCAGTGCGGTGATGATATTACATTGTGCCAGATGCCGGCGTCCTGTGTGGCCCCCTGCGGACTAGAGAATGGAGGGCGGCCGGACAGGACTCCACGGCTTCTTCATCTAACGCAGGGTCCTACGCCATCACATTGACTCACCATAAGGATTGGAAACTTAAGCCCCCGTCTCACATAGCGAGATCGCTAGCGAGATCGCTGCTGTGTCACGGATTTGGTGACGCAACAGCGACCTCACCAGCGATGTCGCTATGTGTGACACTTTGCAGCGATGAGGCCCCTGCTGTGAGGTCGCTGATCGCTGCAAAGTGTCCTGGACCATTTTTTGGTCGTTGCTCTCCCGCTGGTCAGCCCACATCGCCGTGTGTGACCAGCGGGAGCAGCGATCAGGCTGGTAACTATGGTAAACATCGGGTTACTAGGGGCACACGCGCACCTAGTAACCCGTTGTTTATCATGGTTACGAGCCTGCTAAAGTGAGCGGTAACCTCCCGCTCACCGTAGCAGAGTGGTAACCATGATAAACAACGAGTTACTAGGAGCGCGTGTGCCCCTAGTAACCCGATGTTTATCATGGTTACCAGCCTGCTCCTGCTTCAGCAGGCTCGTAACCAGGAGCAGGACATCGTGGAAAGATTCTTTCCACGATGTCGCTGCTCCCCTGATCGTTGGTGAGCCTGCCTGTTTGACAGCTCACCAGCGATCACATAGCGACGCAGCAACGATCCCTGACAGGTCGTATCGTTGTTGGGATCGTTGCAGCATCGCTAAGTGTGACGGGGCCTTTACCTGCTCCCTTTGCTGATCTATCTGGGCAGTGTGTGCATCTTGCCAGAGCCTCTCTGGACTCGGGTCTACAGTTTGTTCTTCCAACTGTTATGGGGGAATAGACTGAACCTGGTCAAGAGGGAGGTTACTTACCGTACGAGGAGACTAGGAGGGTTGGGTATGGTCAACCCTGTGGTATTCCTTGTGAATACCTTCATTAAGATCAATATTGCAAACCTCTGGAAAGAGAGGGCTCCTCCGTGGGTATTCTCCTGTAAGGGATGGTTTCAGCCTTTCTTCCAGGAATGGGAGACAGGAGGGCAAGTGAAGGATCTCCGCACACCGCATGGACATCTCCCGGCTTACGCTACCGTGGTTCTGAAGGTAATTCGCCGGTGGGGTCTGGGAATGTGGGAGGTCAGGACTCTGCCAAGGAAGCTCCTTGACAAAAGGGTTCTGTTGACCCATTTTCAGAGGCCTCTGGCGCTCAGGGATTGCCCAAGTCGGGATCTTGGGGTGGGTCTGCATCTTTTGAATTCTATCAGAATCCCCTCGAAGGTTTGGGACTTGGCTTGGCGCTGCTTCCATGGGAAACTGTGTGTGAGGGACAATCTGAAGTGTAGGAGCTCTGAGGACAGGAACTGTCCTCGGGAGCATTGTGGCACCATGCTTGAAAGCATGGACCACTTCCTGCTTCGTTGTACACCTCTGTGTTAAAGGGACAACAGGGTGGGCGCCTCCATTGGCTGGCCCCGGCTGGCCGGTCTCTGTTATGCGGAATGGGCCTATGGAGCATTCGGGGACCTGGGTGGTCGGGACCGCTGCACCTTATTTCTAGTTAACGCAGTGGTTAGGTATCACATGTGGAACGCACGGTGCTTAGTATCGTCTCCTGCAGATCTACGCCCCGCCCATAGTTCTGAACAGCTCATTTTCATACAAAAAAATGTGTGTTTCTCTGGAATAAGACATCAGATCACAGACATTAAGGAATCATTTTGTTCAGCTTCCTATGATCTGCGGCCCCTTTAGATGGTCAGGAGGACGGATCACTTCAGATTCCCTTTATCACGTCCTGATGGTCATATCCTGTTCAATCTTTTCTAGGGGAGACATAATTGTCCAGGACATTTTTATTAGTTTGGTTTTTATTTTTTACATTTTTCTGTTGAGCCAAAATTCACAAGTAAAGTCGGATCCTCATTGTTGATATTCAGGACATTTACAGTCACTTCTGTCCGGTTATGTCAGTGACCGGGGGGGATTTCTTACTTTCTCAGAAGAGAACGACAGTTTTGTCCACTTGTGTAACTGCCTGGGTGCACTGTTAGTTGTGGGGGGCACACAGCGGGGGTACGGCAATTAGAGGTGGATTATTACTATGTTGGGCACTATGGCCTTTATTTAGAGGTGGGTAAAAGTGAGGAGGGCACTAAACAAACAGCGAGCTGCAGAATTTGTCATGGCGTTCTGGGCCGGACGGAGAAGCACAGGAGAAATGACTGACTACAGTATACCGTGCCGGTGTGCAGCTGGCGTCCACCATTGTTTCATCACTGTATGGTGGATATGTTGGTCTCAGTGCAATGGTTTCTGTTAAGGATCAATGTGGTGGTCGCTATGGTGTTTTACTATGTGGTCATGGTGAGACATTTTTATTTGTTCCTTAATAATAATAATAATAATAATAATAATAATTTTTATTTATGTAGCGCCAACATATTCCGCAGCGCTTTACAATTAAGCGGGGAAATGTACAGACAATAAATTCAATACAAGGTGAGACAGTGAACAGTTACATTAGCTGTGAGGGTCCGGCTGCTCGCTGCTTACAATCTACAAGGAAATGGGGGGACACAATAGTTGAGAAGTGCTTGTTATTTCAGGTCTGGCAATTATAATAAATAGGGATTTTCATATAAAGCTGTATGATCCGGTCATCAGCCAGTATACATGCAATACTCAATTACCGAGTGCAGTTATCTTGTGCATGGAGGGTGTGGAGACAGATGAATAGTCGGGAACAGATTCTGAATAATATTTCAAAGGAGGGAACAGGGGAAAGTTAATTTACTGGGTAGTTGAGGTGGTCGGCTTGTTTAAAGAGTTTTTAAAGCGCGCTTGAAGACATCGGGGCTAGGCATCAGTCGGATCGCCTGGGGTAGAGCATTCCACAGAACTGGTGCAGCACGAGAGAAGTCTTGGAGCCGGAGGTGCGAGGTTCGATTATGGGGGATGTTAGTCTTAGGTCATTTGTAGAACGGAGGGCACGTGTAGGACGATAGACTGAGATGAGAGAGGAGATATAAGGCGGTGCAGAACTGTGGAGAGCTTTGTGGGTGAGAGCGATGAGTTTATATTGGACCCTGTATAAATGGGTAACCAGTGTAATGACTGGCACAAGATGGAGGCATCGGTGAAGCGGCTGGACAGCAATACGACCCTGGCTGCGGCATTCAGGACAGATTGGAGTGGAGAAAGTTTGGTAAGAGGGAGACCGATCAGGAGAGAGTTGCAGTAGTCCAGACGAGAGTGAATAAGAGCGACAGTAAGGGAATGTGCCCACGGTCACGAGCCGCTGCAGATTTGGAACTGCGTGTTTATGCAGCGTCAGACCCACAGCGTCCAGATGTTACTGCTTAGTGGATGGGATTTCTAGAAATCCAATGTCCACTATGCGTCTCTGTGCTCCTGCGGATCACCCGCAGAAACTGACATGTGGAGCATCTTTCAGACGCGCAGCATGTCAATTTAGATTACCATCTATGAGGAACGTTCTCATATATATAAAAAAAATTTAAAAAATTGCACCGCTCATTTGCATAAAATGAGGGTGGAAGCCGCGCGGCTATTCTGCAGCATCGGGGCCACAGGCGGCTCCTGACCGTGGACATACACCCTAAGAGTTTTTGAAGTTTCAAAGGTGAGAAAAGGTCGGATTCTGGAGATGTTTTTAAGATGCAGGTGACAAGAACGAGTGAGTGATCAGATATAGGGAGTAAAGGAAAGTTTAGTGTCGAATATGACCCCAAGGCAGCGGGCGTGCTGCTGGGAGTTATGGTGGAACGCTCGAAGGTAATTTCGATGTTCGGTAGAGTTGGGTTAGTGGAGGGGGGAAACACAAGAAGTTCAGTTTTGGAGAGATTCAGTTTAAGATAGAGTGAGGACATGATGTTAGAGACAGCGGACAGACTATCACTGGTATTTTGTATTAGGGTAGGGGTGATGTCAGGGGAAGAGGTGTATAATTGGGTGTTGTCAGCATAGAGATGATACTGGAACCAAAATCTGCTGATTGTTTGTCCAATAGGGGCAGTGTATAGAGAGAAGAAGAGGGGGCCGAAGACTGAGCCCTGCAAGACCCCGATAGTAAGGGGACAAGGAGAGGAAGAGGAGCCAGCAAAAGATACAGTGAAGGAGCGGTCAGAGAGGTAGGAGGAGAACCAGGAGAGAACGGTGTCCTTGAGGCCGATAGAGCGGAGCATAGTGAGGAGGAGCTGGTGATCCACAGTATCGAATGCTGCAGAGATCCAGGAGAATCAGCAGGGAGCAGTGACCATTAGATTTAGCTGTTAGTAGATCATTAGAGACTTTAGTGAGGGCAGTTTCCGTAGAGTGTGAGAAGCGGAAACCAGATTGTAAAGGGTCAAGAAGAGCGTTATCTGAGAGATAGAGGATGAGATGAAGTGGGCTAAGTGTTCCAGGAGTTTAGAGATGAAAGGAAGATTAGAGACCGGTCTATAGTTAACAGTGCAGTTCGAGTGGTGACAGCTGGGGAAAGGTACGGAAGGAGATGTGAGGAAATAGGGTCACTTTTGCAGGTTGTAGGCAGAGAAGAAGTGAGGAGCTGGGTAACTTCTTCTGTAACAGGCTCAAAGATGGCAGGTGGTGTTAATACACTGGATTTTCACCAGTAATAGTATGGAGGTATTTGTTTTCTTGAATAGTGGTATTAGGCCACGTTTATGTAATGGTGAGGAAGGATGTAACCTTCCATTGGCACTGAAGTAGTTAAAGAATATGTTCCTGTAGTTAGACTTCTCTGAACTGTTGTTAGGCCAAGCTAAGGGGTTAGCTGCAGTGGTCCAGTCCGTAGAGTAGAGGGGAAACTTGGTGCCATGGTCAGACATTGAGTATGTCTAGAGCATAGTTTAGCATAAGTCCTTGTGGGCTGCAGTACTTGTAACCAGCCACAAGATGCCATTGTCGGGTACAGCTGTTAGTAAGAGTCTGCTAGCAGGATGATAGTGAGGAGTTAATTGAGTAAAAGGACAGCCCATAGAGGATGGGCACTCTAGGAAACCTGTGGTGAGTTTCCAGAACAAGTCAGTGAGAGTTGGGACAGTGAACTGTACGGGCAGCCTGATTATATGGTGGCTGCTAGGTTAGAGGGGAGCTCCGTACCCTCAGACAGTAAGATCACCAGTGTAAAGATCTCCCTACGCAAGAGTCCTGTTAGCTGGCCGGAGAAACTCAACGGAGGTATTGAGGACCCAGGGCACTTTCAGTCTGCAGGCAGCAGAGGAAGATAGGACTCCAGGCTAAGACGTGGGGGAGATATAGGATCCGGATACACTGTCGATAGTGAGGAAGATTCTCTTGGGCTAGAGATTAGAGTCGCAGAGATGCTTCACTTAAAGAGGGAACCAGGGCTAAAGATGTTGCCAGCGCCTGTGAGGGAGATGATAACCTGTCGGGCCTTATCCATTATATCTGCCTGTAAATACTGTATATATTCCTCTTCCCCCAAGTAAAGTCCAAGTTATGGTTAAGAACCTCGTGTCCTCTGAATTTGTTGCTGCCATGGTCCCAGAAGAGAAATGCCTGGAGACAGCAGCAATCGGATGGTCTGAAGTAGGTGGAGAGCACCACATACACAGCCACACATCAGAGGGAGAACACGTATTGTCTGTAGGGTTCCAGAGCGAGCAGGAGCTACAGCTCGCCCACGACTACCTCGCTGATGCACCTTACATTTGGCGTAGTCGGCAGGATGCGAGCTCCTCATATGAAGAAAATGGGGAAGAGCCGACACAGAACTCTGAAGAGAAAGTGTTGAAAGGCATGCAGCCCAAGACGGCGGCCCAAAGCATGGATTCCAAGATGACGACAATGGCTGTAAAGTATAGGAGAAGAACTGCCTATCGTGGTAGTGGACAGCGCCGGAGAGCGCAAAAAGATGTCCAGCCCCTACGAGTTCCGGCCCAGAGGAGGATGGGCCCAGCGGTGAAGATTCGTCCCAGGATGGGAGGTACGGTGAAGAAGAGGACGTGGAGCAGAGTGAAGTCCGGTCCAGTGTGTATCAGTGCGCCCAGGAAAGAGGCGCGTCTGAAGGTGGAGCCGCTGAGAGTGATGCGTGACGCGGCGATCACGTCAGAAATTCGGCCTAGGAAGTGGCAGAGCCAGACGTGCAGGAAGCATGTAGTCAGACAGCGACCGGCGCCATTTTCGTCCCAGCACATGGGAGGTAAGGAGCTGGGGAAGATATCAGTTGTGATGACACACCGTGATCTCGAGGCAAGAGCCCAGCCTGTATTGCGAATGAGCATTGGTGGTGATGACGAAGAGATGGAAGACATGAGCGGTGAGAGTCAATATGGGGACCCGTATGCAGTGAACGAGTACTGGCGGGGACTTGAAGTCTTTTGTCTGCCCTGGGGACCTGATCACCGCGATCAAGTAGTTTCAGAGATACTACCATCCCCAATTATTGTGGCTCAGCCTGAAGGGAGGCACTCAGTGTACACCGCTCCGGGGACTGTAGAATCCATGACCGCTCTAGAATACCAAGAAGAGGTGGAGCTGACTACAGAAGTTATGCAAGCCTCAGCTCCATCCCGTTCAGTAAGACTGGACACAGGCCAGCAACTATTGCATGCTGCTCAGTTGCCAACCCAAAGAAGCTGTGGTGAATTCCTCAGAAGCATAGAGTGGTGGTAAGCCGAGGGGAGGAAGATGGTAGAGGAGCTTCAGGAAGGACTTTGGGCCTTGACTTCACTCTGGGAGCCTGATGCAGATGTGCAGGTAGTTCCAGTGATAACTTCAGCAGGAAGTGGCTTGGTTCTGCCTGAGAGGAGTCTGGAAGAAGATGGAGAAATTCCAGGAGACACCTGAGCAGTGACCAAGGTGCCCTCTGGGCAGCTGCAGTTACTCAATTCGTTCAGCAGGCTATTTTGAGGGGTCGAGTTCCGAGGAACCCCTATTTAAAGGCTGAAGACCAGTCGAGTCTCAGGAAACAAAGTTTAAGGCGCCTTGCCTTTGTTATTCTAGGAAGGACTGTTGATACCTTCATGGCCAGAAGGCCTGTGTGTTTTTTTTTTCCTGAAAAGGAATCAGAGGGACTGTTTGAGATACCCTCGAGGCCAGGTGGGCCTGTAGTAGCAGCAGACAGCTGAAGGTTGGTTTGCACCTTTTTCTGTTGGAATTTGCAGCGCAGAGGCACATCTTGAGGATGGATATCCTCTAAAGCTAAGAGACTTGCGGCCTAGCGGGAAGAACCGGTGAACCCCGCTAGGGCCAGGAAGAAAGAGACTCATGGGGTGTTCCCTGTGACCTTGTGCCTCAGAATGCAGCCCTTGAAGGAGATTGAGGGCTATTGGTGTGTTGACCTTTCTTAATAATATGGACATGGACACTGTTTTTCCGGGGTCCTTACCAAGAAGGACCGGTACTTCTGAGCAAAGTTGAATGTTATGACAATGGACTGTCTGAATTGCTGTTCCAGAGCCCTTAACCGAAAAGGGCCGGTCTCCCACACAAAACGAAGACTTCAGGAGTCCTCGAGTGCTAAAGTGTTTCAGTAATGTGATAAGATGTTGCAAATGTTAATGTGTATTGGTTGCCTAGTATGGTCGGAGATGACCAACATTAAAGTGTGGGGGAATGTAATAGTGAGGAAGGATGTAACCTTCCTTTGGCACTGAAGCAGTTAAAGAAAATGTTCCTCTAGTTAGACCTCTCTGAACTATTGTTAGGCCAAGCTAAGGGGTTAACTGCAGTGGTTCAGTCCGTAGAGTAGAGGGGAAACTTGGTGCCATGGTCAGACATTGAGTATGTCTAGAGCATAGTTTAACATAAGTCCTTGTGGGCTGCAGTACTTGTAACCAGCCACAAGATGCCACTGTCGCGTACAGCTGTTAGTAAGAGTCTGCTAGCAGGATGACAGTGAGGAGTTAATTGAGTAAAAGGACAGCCCATAGACAGTGGGCACTCTAGGAAACCTGTGGTGAGTTTCCAGAACAAGTCAGTGAGAGTTGGGACAGTGAACTGTACGGGCAGCCTGATTATATGGTGGCTGCTAGGGTAGACGGGAGCTCCGTACCCTCAGACAGTAGGATCACCAGTGTGAAGATCTCCCCACGCAAGAGTCCTGTTAGCAGGCCGGAGAAACTCAACGGAGGTATTGAGGACCCAGGGCACTTTCAGTCTGCAGGCAGCAGAGGAAGATAGGACTCCAGGCTAAGACGTGGGGGAGATATAGGATCCGGATACACTGTCGATAGTGAGAAAGATTCTTTTGGGCTAGAGATTAGAGTCACAGAAATGCTTCACTTAAAGAGGGAACCAGGGCTGAAGATGTTGCCAGCGCCTGTGAGGGAGATGATAACCTGTTGGGCCTTATCCATTATATCTGCCTGTAAATACTGTATATATTCCTCTTCCCCCAAGTAAAGTCCAAGTTATGGTTAAGAACCTCATGTCCTCTGAATTTGTTGCTGCCATGGTCCCAGAAGAGAAATGCCTGGAGACAGCTGCAATCGGATGGTCTGAAGTAAGTGGAGAGCACCACATACACAGCCACACATCAGAGGGAGAACACGTACTGTCTGTAGGGTGCCAGAGCGAGCAGGAGCTACAGTTCGCCCACGACTACCTCGCTGAGGCACCTTATATTTACACGTTCAGTATTTGGTCAATATTTTCCATTAGCCAAAACCAGGAGTGGGTGATAATACAGAAGTGGTGAAGTGTTTCTATTATACTTTTCCTCTGATTGTTCCACTCCTGATTTTGGCTTACAAATACTGTTGTAAAATGCTGACCAAATACAGAACGTGTGAATGTGGCCTTATTCGCTAACTCCATGACTTTGTTGGTACATGCTCTGCATAATTTCTCTGCTTGCTGTGTCTGCTGTAATCTAATGCTCTGCTCTGCTGGTTCACCTCACTGGTACATGCTCTGCATAATTTCTCTGCCTTGTCTGTCCCACTCCATGCAATACCCACATATGTCTGCCCCTTCCCCACTATAGATCTTATCTGATTTTTAGAGGTGCTAAACTGCAGAGACTAGAGTCCTAGCTCTGTCTTTGATCACCCAGCCATCTCGACCAGCTGCTAATTTAGCCATAAGCAGCTCCCACAATGCCCTTCACCTGATAGTTTAATGTGCCCTATATATTTAGAAGCTCTGTAAGGGGTGCACGCGTGCTGGGGTGTGCACGCGTCTTCTTGTGCAAAGTGGCTTCGGAGAGAAGTGGCAGTTATTTCAGAGGCAGTTAGTCAGGGCAGGAGTCAGGTAACCAACACTTTGACCACTCACTCTCTTTTAACCATGTTTCTGATAGCTCTCACTTTTTCCTCTATATTCCTCCACTTTCTAGTAACCCCCCAAATCCCTACACCTAGCAAGCAACTCTTCATCTCTCCCTCCATCCTCCCCATTCATCTCACCTCCTCCTCCGAATTATTCCTCAACATTCAATCCTGGATCTCCAAACACAGACAGCCACCTCATGCTCTCTCTTGCTCCCACCTGCTAACACTTTCTCTGCTCCTCCTCACTGCTGGAGATATCTCTCCAAATCCTGGTCCTCCTCACGATATCCCCACAGTTACTTCTTCCTCCTATCCACGACCTTCCACAAACTGTCGCAACCCTTCTAACCTCATACCCATCCAACTAATCCCCACTTCCTTAGTTGCTCTAAGAGGAGCTCTATGGAACGCTCGCTCCGTCTGCAACAAACTTTCCCTCATCCACGATATTTTCATTACAAACAAACTTTCCTTCCTCGCCATCACTGAAACCTGGCTCACCCCCTCTGACACAGCCTCCCCAGCTGCACTTTCATATGGCGGATTCCACCTTTCCCACACCCCCTGCCCCAACGGCAAACATGGCGTAGGCGTAGGTTTGCCCGTATCAGAACACTGCGCTTTCACCCAAATCCCACTGCCACCCTCCGTTACACTCCCCTCTTTTGAGGTGCACTGTGTGCGCATCTATTCCCCCCCCAACCTCCAACTGGCCGTCGTTTACCGACCCCCAGGGCAAGCCACCACCTTCTTAGACCACTTCACCACCTGGCTGCTTCACTTCCTCTCCACTGACATCCCCACTATCATCATGGGCGACTTCAACATCCCCATTAACACTTCCCACTCGTCTGTCTCTAAGTTCCTATCTCTCACTTCCTCCTTCGGACTCACTCAATGGTCTTCCACACCCACCCACAAAGATGGCCACACTCTGGACCTCATCTTCACCCGCCTCTGTTCCCTATCTAACCTCTCTAACTCACCTCTCCCTCTCTCTGACCATAACCTCCTCACATTCTCTACCCTCTCCTCTCCGGGTGCACAATCCCCACTCCACAAACTCACACACCCTCGCAGAAATCTCAAACACCTTGACCTACACTCACTCTCTGAATCCCTCCTCCCTCTTACAGACATAAATTCCTTACACGATGCAGACGTTGCTGCTGCTTCATATAATACCACAATAGCTGCAGCTCTAGACTCGATCGCCCCTCTCACACACACCACATCTCGCACAATCAACAGGCTACCCTGGCACACCAAACTTACTAAAGAACTGCGCCGGGCCTCCAGGGTTGCGGAGCGGAGATGGAAAAGGTCTCACTCCATCGAGCACTTCATCGCATTCAAGCAATCCCTCACTAATTTCAAGGCCGCACTCACTACAGCAAAACAAACCTACTTCTCATCTCTCATATCCTCCCTGTCTCACAACCCTAAACAGCTATTTAACACTTTCATCGCTCTCCTTCGTCCCCCAGCACCTCCTCCCTCTTCTCTCATCTCAGCCGATGACTTTGCCTCATTCTTCAAACAGAAGATTGACACCATCAGACAAAACTTTTGCCTAAAGTCCACACAACACCTCCTCATATCTACTCAACCCTCCTCCTCCAAACCCCACTTCTCCACCATTACAGAAGGTCAAGTCTCCTCTTTACTCTCCAAATCACACCTCACCACCTGCGAACTTGACCCAATCCCATCCCACCTCATCACTAACCTTACCACAGTCTTCATCCCAACCCTAACCCACCTCTTCAATCTGTCACTAACAACCTGTGTCTTCCCCTCATGTTTCAAACATGCCGCAATCACACCCATCCTCAAAAAGCCCTCCCTTGACCCTTCCTCTCTGACTAGCTATCGCCCCATATCACTCCTCCCCTTTGCCTCAAAACTACTAGAACAACATGTCCACCTTGAACTGTCCTCCCACCTCTCCTCCTGCTCCCTCTTCGACCGCCTGCAATCTGGCTTCTGACTGCATCACTTGACTGAAACTGCCCTGACCAAAGTCACCAACGACCTACTAAATGCCAAATCCAATCGACACTACTCTGTCCTCCTCCTTCTGGACCTGTCATCTGCCTTTGACACAGTGGACCATCCCCTCTTACTCCAGATTCTCTCATCTCTTGGCATCACGGACTTGGCCATATCCTGGATCTCCTCATACTTAACAGACAGGACATTCACTGTCTCCCACTCACGCACCACCTCCTCATCTCGCCCCCTATTTGTCGGTGTCCCCCAGGGTTCAGTCCTAGGGCCCCTGCTCTTCTCCATCTACACCTTCGGCCTGGGACAGCTCATAGTCTCACGGCTTTAATTATCACCTCTATGCTGATGACACACAGATCTTCCTCTCTGGACCCGATATCTCCTCTCTACTAACCAGAATCCCACAATGTCTGTCCGCCATCTCATCCTTCTTCTCTGACAGATTTCTAAAACTCAACATGGATAAAACAGAATTCATCATCTTTCCGCCATCTCATTCAACCCTCCCAACTGACCTATCTATCAACGTCAATGGCTGCCCACTCTCCCCAGTCCCACAAGCTCGCTGCCTTGGAGTAACCCTGGACTCTGATCTCTCCTTCAAGCCACATATCCAAGCCCTTTCCACTTCCTGCCGACTCCAACTCAAAAACATCTCCCAGATCCGTGCATTCCTCAACCACGAATCTGCAAAAACACTAGTGCACGCCCTCATCATCTCCCGCCTTGACTACTGCAACCTCCTGCTCTGTGGCCTCCCCTCTAACACTCTCGCACCCCTCCAATCTATCATAAACTCTGCTGCCCGACTAATCCACCTGTCCCCCCGCTATTCCCCGGCCTCTCCTCTCTGTCAATCCCTTCACTGGCTCCCCATTATCCAGAGACTCCAGTTCAAAACTCTAACCATGGCATACAAAGCCATCCACAACCTGTCTCCTCCATACATCTGTGACCTAGTCTCCCGATACATACCAGCACGCAACCTCCGATCCTCACAAGATCTCCTGCTCTACTCCCCTCTTATCTCCTCCTCCCACAATCGTATACAAGATTTCTCCCGTGCTTCCCCCCTACTCTGGAGCTCTCTACCCCAACACATCAGACTCTCGCCTACCGTGGAAACATTCAAAAGAAACCTGAAGACCCACCTCTTCCGACAAGCTTACAACCTGCAGTAACCACCGCTCCACCATACCGCTGCACGACCAGCTCTACCCTCACCTACTGTATCCTCACCCATCCCTTCTAGAATGTGAGCCCTCGCGGGCAGGGTCCTCGCTCCTCCTATACCAGTCGCTGACTCATTTTGTTAAGATTATGTAAATGCTTTTGTTATGTATATCCCTATCACATGTAAAGCGCCATGGAATAAATGGCGCTATAATAATAAATAATAATAATAATAATAATATAGATATTGTAGCAATGCCCGGTAGGCTAGAGTTAAATCCCGGCTCTGCAGGCTCTGATTATTTGCACCTGGCTGGCTCTGCATATAACCAGACCATGTGTTCACCCTAGCTGGGGGGAGCTGAGCAGAGTGGATTTGTCTTGGGGCTAAAGAGAGAATCCGGAATCTCTCTGGGAAGAAACTGCACTGGCCATGTGCACCAAACAGCAAGTACAGTCCAGCTTATTATTATTGGCACCATGAAGTTTAAGGACATAATGTGGAATATCTCCTGAAAAAAATGAATCAAGTGAAACAGTGTTTTGTATAGAGACTCGTGTTAAATACAAAAGAGCAAATGATAAACAAGAATTTTAAATGAAAAACAATGGGAGGGAAAATAGAAAAACCTAAATCTTGCTGTGTCACTGGTATTGCCACCTTTACATTAATTTAGTATGGAAACACATTTTGATTCACCTGTGATTAATTGTCGGTGCCCATGTGACATGAATTAGCCAATGAATGAAGACTTCGGTGTTTTAAAAAGCCACATGGTAGGCCCTGTTCCTTTGTAACAATGGTGAAGACAAAGGAGCTGTCTGAGGACATCAGAACTGCTATTATTAGAAAACACAAGACTTCCAAAGGGTATAAGGCCATCTCCAAAGACCTTGGTATCCCATTGTCAACAGTGCGCAATGTTATTAAGAAGTTTGCCAAGCATGGAACCGTCAAGAACCTCCCCGGACGTGGGAGAAAGAGGAATATTGACAAGAGATGTCTTCAAAGGTTGGTGCGAATGGTGGTAAAAACACCACAGGAATCAGAGAATTAACAAGACATTTTAGAGTGAAATGTGCTACCTAGTGTAAGAAAACTTGGTTTGAGTCAAGACCTCCAGCAAGACAATGACCCAAAGCACAGATCCAGAAGTACACAGGAATGGTTGAAAAAGACAAAATGGACTGTTTTACAATGGCAGCAATGAGTCCTGACCTCAGTCCCATTGGAAATCTTTGGGGTGAGCTGAAGTCTGCCATTGGGGAAAAGACCCCTGTAAACATTCAAGAGCTCGAACAAACTGCAAAGGATGATGGGAGAAAACTGCAGAGAAGAGCAAGAAGCTTATAGATGGCTACAAGAAACGTGTGGAGGCCGTCAGCAATGCCAAAGGGTGGGCAACCAAGTATTAATTAGGGGGGCAACCAAGTATTAATTAGGGGAGCAACCAAGTATTAATTAGGGGAGCAACCAAGTATTAATTAGGGGAGCAACTAAGTATTAATTAGGGGGGCAACTAAGTAATTAGGGGGGCAACCAAGTATTAATTAGGGGGGCAACCAAGTATTAATTAGGGGAGCAACTAAGTATTAATTAGGGGGGCAACTAAGTAATTAGGGGAGCAACTAAGTATTAATTAGGGGGGCAACTAAGTATTAATTAGGGGAGCAACCAAGTATTAATTAGGGGGGCAACTAAGTATTAATTAGGGGGGCAACCAAGTATTAATTAGGGGAGCAACCAAGTATTAATTAGGGGGGCAACCAAGTATTAATTAGGGGGGCAACCAAGTATTAATTAGGGGGTCTTTATTGCTGCACATGCTGGTTATTCTGTTTCTTCTTTGAAATTGCAACATGGAAGTTGATAAACAATGTTTTATTGTTGTATTACTTTGGACCACTAATTAAAAAATCCTGAGGATATAACTTTGGTCCATTTCCATTTAATTATGAAGATGTTGTACAGTCTATGAAAAAATGAAGGGGTGCCAATAATGGTGATCAGCGCTGTATCAGTGGTTGCTATGGACAATAGCCATATTGTATGACCGGATTGGGGCTAGCTCGGCCATGTGTGAGTAGCCAGCGTCGGCGTTGTTTAGTTTGCTCCTGGACATGGCCGGGATTTATGTTTTTGAGTTTGTTTTGGTGCTGTGCAACCTGTGGAAATAATCGTCACCTTGTTTTGACATAAGAATCCAGTGCCTGTGTGAACGCTACCTACCTGAGAGCGGGAATCCATACAATATATATAGTGTGTGGTATTTTCTTTTTTGAGGGAGGGGGAACATATATCTTTGTCGGCGTTAGCAGAGCCACAGGGTCCCACGCATTAAAGCAACAATCTGATGGTTGTGGGGAGACCAGAGTCCAAAGATGCTCTGGGGCCCATAGGACTCTAGTTGCACCCCTTTACCCTACAGATAACTCACAATATCATAAGGTCGGCTGAGCCCCTTAAATGTGACCTATCACTGCTTTCTACAACTTTGCCACCAGAGGGAGACAAACTGGCAGGATTGTATCTAATGGACATAAACTATCAGTTCAGAAATGTGATATTGTGCATATGTAAGTATGCACAGGGAGCGATAAACTGCAGATCTGTGGAGGTCAGTGGTGTAATAATCTGCAGGATCTATCACTATGTATCGGTCAGGAGGTGGAGTAGTGATGTTCGGCAGATCTGTTGAGGTCAGAGGTGTAATAATCTGCAGGATCTACCACTGTATCTAACAGGATGAGCAGGGGCAATGCTCTGCAGAGAAGGTCAGTGGTGCAATAATCTGCAGGATCTATCACTGTATCTGACAGGATGTGCAGGAGCAATGCTCTGCAGAGAGGTCAGTGGTGTAATAATCTACAGGATCTATCACTGTATCTGACAGGAGGTGCAGGGGCGATGCTCTGCAAAGAGGTCAGTGGTGTAATAATCTGCAGGAAATATCACCGTGTATCTGTCAGAGGTGCAGGAGCGATGCTCTGCAGAGAGGTCAGTGGTGTAATAATCTGCAGGATCTATCACTGTATCTGACAGGAGATGCAGGGGCGATGCTCTGCAGAGAGGTAAGTGGTGTAATAATCTGCAGGATATATCACCGTGTAGCTGTCAGAGGTGCAGGAGCGATGCTCTGCAGAGAGGTAAGTGGTGTAATAATCTGCAGGATACATCACCGTGTAGCTGTCAGAGGTGCAGGAGCGATGTTCTGCAGAGAGGTCAGAGGTATAATAATCTGCAGGATATATCACCGTGTAGCTGTCAGAGGTGCAGGAGCGATGCTCTGCAGAGAGGTAAGTGGTGTAATAATCTGCAGGCTATATCACCGTGTAGCTGTCAGAGGTGCAGGAGCGATGCTCTGCAGAGAGGTCAGTGGTGTAATAATCTGCAGGATCTATCACTGTATCTGACAGGAGATGCAGGGGCGATGCTCTGCAGAGAGGTAAGTGGTGTAATAATCTGCAGGATATATCACCGTGTAGCTGTCAGAGGTGCAGGAGCGATGCTCTGCAGAGAGGTAAGTGGTGTAATAATCTGCAGGATACATCACCGTGTAGCTGTCAGAGGTGCAGGAGCGATGTTCTGCAGAGAGGTCAGAGGTATAATAATCTGCAGGATATATCACCGTGTAGCTGTCAGAGGTGCAGGAGCGATGCTCTGCAGAGAGGTAAGTGGTGTAATAATCTGCAGGCTATATCACCGTGTAGCTGTCAGAGGTGCAGGAGCGATGCTCTGCAGAGAGGTAAGTGGTGTAATAATCTGCAGGCTATATCACTGTGTAGCTGTCAGAGGTGCAGGAGCGATGCTCTGCAGAGAGGTAAGTGGTGTAATAATCTGCAGGCTATATCACCGTGTAGCTGTCAGAGGTGCAGGAGCGATGTTCTGCAGATTTCCGTCACACAGTTTTCTATTTGCTCTCGGATATTCAGAGAGTGCTGGAATTTCGAGCCGTTACTGAGTGGATCCGCAGATTGGCTGTGAGGTCTCGCGTTGGCCCCGGGACGCGGTCGGTCGTCATCATCCACCGGGTGAGATAAATGTCTGTCTGAATTGTCTCTTATTCTTCTGTTTTATTAAAGGGCAACTCCACCTCAGATTAGAAGGTAAGAGGTGAGGACCATGTCCGTCTTCCAGCTGCAGATGGAACGTTCCCACTGATAGATGGTTGCATTTTACATTCATTCACTGCTCGGCTGAAGAAGCAAAACTGCAGTGTAAAGCATAGGGGAAGGACATGGCAGCTGCTTATACCTCGGATAAAGGAGTAATGGACAAAGTAAAAATACGAGACTGGAGGAGTCACTGATGAGAGAGACGGAGCGGAGGTAGAGGGGTGTAGGACAGGGGCTGAGGGACTCATGGGGTCAGAATGACGGACAAGAGCAATGTCTGCTGATCTGTCCGTGTCCAGAGGGGGCACAAGTCCCAGACATCTGCTGACTCCTAAAACTCAGGGGCTGGAACTCCCGGTGACGTATCTCCTGGGGGGCCGGAGGCTTCACTGATGACAGTTCTGCAGTTTATGATTGGAGACAGTCAGCAAGAAGGTGGAAAGATATCCGAGCTCCAATCATCCAAGCAGTGCTTACATTGTTTCCCACATCACATGACTGTCCAGAGTAAAAGGACATCACACAAGAGCAAGCAGGGTATGCAAGATGTCAGCTCTAAAGATAGCAGAATAGTGAGCGCAGCTCTGGAGTATAACACAGGATGTAACTCAGGATCAGTAATGTAATGTATGTACACAGTGACTGCACCAGCAGAATAGTGAGTGCAGCTCTGGAGTATAATACAGGATGTAACTCCGGATCAGTAATGTAATGTATGTACACAGTGACTGCACCAGCAGAATAGTGAGTGCAGCTCTGGAGTATAATACAGGATGTAACTCCGGATCAGTAATGTAATGTATGTACACAGTGACTGCACCAGCAGAATAGTGAGTGCAGCTCTGGAGTATAATACAGGATGTAACTCCGGATCAGTAATATAATGTATGTACACAGTGACTGCACCAGCAGAATAGTGAGTGCAGCTCTGGAGTATAATACAGGGTGTAACTCAGGATCAGTAATGTAATGTATGTACACAGTGACTGCACCAGCAGAATAGTGAGTGCAGCTCTGGAGTATAATACAGGATGTAACTCAGGATCAGTAATGTAATGTATGTACACAGTGACTGCACCAGAAGAATAGTGAGTGCAGCTCTGGAGTATAATACAGGATGTAACTCAGGATCAGAAATGTAATGTATGTACACAGTGACTGCACCAGCAGAATAGTGAGTGTAGCTCTGGAGTATAATACAGGAGGTAACTCAGGATCAGTAATGTATGTATGTACACATTGCCTGCACCAGCAGAATAGTGAGTGCAGCTCTGGAGTATAATACAGGAGGTAACTCAGGATCAGTAATGTATGTATGTACACAGTGACTGCAACAGCAGAATAGTGAGAGCAGCTCTGGAGTATAATACAGGAGGTAACTCAGGATCAGTAATGTAATGTATGTACACAGTGACTGCAACAGAAGAATAGTGAGTGCAGCTCTGGAGTATAATACAGGATGTAACTCAGGATCAGTACAGGATCAGTAATGTAATGTATGTACACAGTGACTGCACCAGCAGAATAGTGAGTGCAGCTCTGGAGTATAATACAGGAGGTAACTCGGGATCAGTAATGTATGTACACAGTGACTGCACCAGCAGAATAGTGAGTGCAGCTCTGGAGTATAATACAGGAGGTAACACAGGATCAGTAATGTAAGGTATGTACACAGTGACTGCACCAGCAGAATAGTGAGTGCAGCTCTGGAGTATAATACAGGATGTAACTCAGGATCAGTAATGTAATGTATGTACACAGTGACTGCACCAGCAGAATAGTGAGTGCAGCTCTGGAGTATAATACAGGAGGTAACTCAGGATCAGTAATGTATGTACACAGTGACTGCACCAGCAGAATAGTGAGTGCAGCTCTGGAGTATAATACAGGATGTAACTCAGGATCAGAAATGTAATGTATGTACACAGTGACTGCACCAGCAGAATAGTGAGTGCAGCTCTGGAGTATAATACAGGAGGTAACTCAGGATCAGTAATGTATGTATGTACACAGTGACTGCAACAGCAGAATAGTGAGTGCAGCTCTGGAGTATAATACAGGATGTAACTCAAGATCAGTACAGGATCAGTAATGTAATGTATGTACACAGTGACTGCGCCAGCAGAATAGTGAGTGCAGCTCTGGAGTATAATACAGGAGGTAACTCAGGATCAGTAATGTATGTATGTACACAGTGACTGCACCAGCAGAATAGTGAGTGCAGCTCTGGAGTATAATACAGGAGGTAACTCGGGATCAGTAATGTAATGTATGTACACAGTGACTGCACCAGCAGAATAGTGAGTGCAGCTCTGGAGTATAATACAGGATGTAACTCAGGATCAGAAATCTAATGTATGTACACAGTGACTGCACCAGCAGAATAGTGAGTGCAGCTCTGGAGTATAATACAGGATGTAACTCAGGATCAGTAATGTATGTATGTACACAGTGACTGCACCAGCAGAATAGTGAGTGCAGCTCTGGAGTATAATACAGGATGTAACTCAGGATCAGTAATGTAATGTATGTACACAGTGACTGCACCAGCAGAATAGTGAGTGCAGCTCTGGAGTATAATACAGGCGGTAACACAGGATCAGTTATGTAATGTGTGTACACAGTGACTGTACCAGCAGAATAGTGAGTGCAGCTCTGGAGTATAATACAGGATGTAACTCAGGATCAGAAATGTAATGTATGTACACAGTGACTGCACCAGCAGAATAGTGAGTGCAGCTCTGGAGTATAATACAGGATGTAACTCAGGATCAGTAATGTAATGTATGTACACAGTGACTGCACCAGCAGAATAGTGAGTGCAACTCTGGAGTATAATACAGGAGGTAACTCAGGATCAGTAATGTATGTACACAGTGACTGCACCAGCAGAATAGTGAGTGCAGCTCTGGAGTATAATACAGGATGTAACTCAGGATCAGAAATGTAATGTATGTACACAGTGACTGCACCAGCAGAATAGTGAGTGCAACTCTGGAGTATAATACAGGAGGTAACTCAGGATCAGTAATGTATGTACACAGTGACTGCACCAGCAGAATAGTGAGTGCAGCTCTGGAGTATAATACAGGATGTAACTCAGGATCAGTAATGTAATGTATGTACACAGTGACTGCACCAGCAGAATAGTGAGTGCAGCTCTGGAGTATAATACAGGAGGTAACTCAGGATCAGTAATGTATGTATGCACACATTGACTGCACCAGCAGAATAGTGAGTGCAGCTCTGGAGTATAATACAGGATGTAACTCAGGATCAGTACAGGATCAGAAATGTAATGTATGTACACAGTGACTGCACCAGCAGAATAGTGAGTGCAGCTCTGGAGTATAATACAGGAGGTAACTCAGGATCAGTAATGTATGTACACAGTGACTGCACGAGCAGAATAGTGAGTGCAGCTCTGGAGTATAATACAGGATGTAACTCAGGATCAGAAATGTAATGTATGTACACAGTGACTGCACCAGCAGAATAGTGAGTGCAGCTCCGGAGTATAATACAGGAGGTAACTCAGGATCAGTAATGTATGTATGTACACAGTGACTGCAACAGCAGAATAGTGAGTGCAGCTCTGGAGTATAATACAGGAGGTAACTCAGGATCAGTAATGTAATGTATGTACACAGTGACTGCACCAGCAGAATAGTGAGTGCAGCTCTGGAGTATAATACAGGAGGTAACTCAGGATCAGTAATGTATGTATGTACACAGTGACTGCACCAGCAGAATAGTGAGTGCAGCTCTGGAGTATTATACAGGAGGTAACTCGGGATCAGTAATGTATGTACACAGTGACTGCACCAGCAGAATAGTGAGTGCAGCTCTGGAGTATAATACAGGATGTAACTCAGGATCAGTAATGTAAGGTATGTACACAGTGACTGCACCAGCAGAATAGTGAGTGCAGCTCTGGAGTATAATACAGGATGTAACTCAGGATCAGTAATGTAATGTATATACACAGTGACTGCACCAGCAGAATAGTGAGTGCAGCTCTGGAGTATAATACAGGATGTAACTCAGGATCAGAAATGTAATGTATGTACACAGTGACTGCACCAGCAGAATAGTGAGTGCAGCTCTGGAGTATAATACAGGAGGTAACTCAGGATCAGTAATGTATGTATGTACACAGTGACTGCACCAGCAGAATAGTGAGTGCAGCTCTGGAGTATAATACAGGATGTAACTCAGGATCAGTACAGGATCAGTAATGTAATGTATGTACACAGTGACTGCACCAGCAGAATAGTGAGTGCAGCTCTGGAGTATAATACAGGAGGTAACACAGGATCAGTAATGTAAGGTATGTACACAGTGACTGCACCAGCAGAATAGTGAGTGCAGCTCTGGAGTATAATACAGGATGTAACTCAGGATCAGTACAGGATCAGTAATGTAATGTATGTACACAGTGACTGCACCAGCAGAATAGTGAGTGCAGCTCTGGAGTATAATACAGGAGGTAACTCAGGATCAGTAATGTATGTACACAGTGACTGCACGAGCAGAATAGTGAGTGCAGCTCTGGAGTATAATACAGGATGTAACTCAGGATCAGAAATGTAATGTATGTACACAGTGACTACACCAGCAGAATAGTGAGTGCAGCTCCGGAGTATAATACAGGAGGTAACTCAGGATCAGTAATGTATGTATGTACACAGTGACTGCAACAGCAGAATAGTGAGTGCAGCTCTGGAGTATAATACAGGATGTAACTCCGGATCAGTAATATAATGTATGTACACAGTGACTGCACCAACAGAATAGTGAGTGCAGCTCTGGAGTATAATACAGGAGGTAACTCAGGATCAGTAATGTATGTATGTACACAGTGACTGCACCAGCAGAATAGTGAGTGCAGCTCTGGAGTATTATACAGGAGGTAACTCGGGATCAGTAATGTATGTACACAGTGACTGCACCAGCAGAATAGTGAGTGCAGCTCTGGAGTATAATACAGGATGTAACTCAGGATCAGTCCAGGATCAGTAATGTAATGTATGTACACAGTGACTGCACCAGCAGAATAGTGAGTGCAGCTCTGGAGTATAATACAGGAGGTAACACAGGATCAGTAATGTAACGTATGTACACAGTGACTGCACCAGCAGAATAGTGAGTGCAGCTCTGGACTATAATACAGAATGTAACTCAGGATCAGTACAGGATCAGTAATGTAATGTATGTACACAGTGACTGCACCAACAGAATATTGAGTGCAGCTCTGGAGTATAATACAGGAGGTAACTCAGGATCAGTAATGTATGTAAGTACACAGTGACTGCACCAGCAGAATAGTGAGTGCAGCTCTGGAGTATAATACAGGAGGTAACACAGGATCAGTAATGTAAGGTATGTACACAGTGACTGCACCAGCAGAATAGTGAGTGCAGCTCTGGAGTATAATACAGGATGTAACTCAGGATCAGTAATGTAATGTATGTACACAGTGACTGCACCAGCAGAATAGTGAGTGCAGCTCTGGAGTATAATACAGGAGGTAACTCAGGATCAGTAATGTATGTACACAGTGACTGCACCAGCAGAATAGTGAGTGCAGCTCTGGAGTATAATACAGGATGTAACTCAGGATCAGAAATGTAATGTATGTACACAGTGACTGCACCAGCAGAATAGTGAGTGCAGCTCTGGAGTATAATACAGGAGGTAACTCAGGATCAGTAATGTATGTATGTACACAGTGACTGCAACAGCAGAATAGTGAGTGCAGCTCTGGAGTATAATACAGGATGTAACTCAGGATCAGTACAGGATCAGTAATGTAATGTATGTACACAGTGACTGCGCCAGCAGAATAGTGAGTGCAGCTCTGGAGTATAATACAGGAGGTAACTCAGGATCAGTAATGTATGTATGTACACAGTGACTGCACCAGCAGAATAGTGAGTGCAGCTCTGGAGTATAATACAGGAGGTAACTCGGGATCAGTAATGTATGTACACAGTGACTGCACCAGCAGAATAGTGAGTGCAGCTCTGGAGTATAATACAGGATGTAACTCAGGATCAGAAATGTAATGTATGTACACAGTGACTGCACCAGCAGAATAGTGAGTGCAGCTCTGGAGTATAATACAGGATGTAACTCAGGATCAGTAATGTATGTATGTACACAGTGACTGCACCAGCAGAATAGTGAGTGCAGCTCTGGAGTATAATACAGGATGTAACTCAGGATCAGTACAGGATCAGTAATGTAATGTATGTACACAGTGACTGCACCAGCAGAATAGTGAGTGCAGCTCTGGAGTATAATACAGGCGGTAACACAGGATCAGTTATGTAATGTGTGTACACAGTGACTGTACCAGCAGAATAGTGAGTGCAGCTCTGGAGTATAATACAGGATGTAACTCAGGATCAGAAATGTAATGTATGTACACAGTGACTGCACCAGCAGAATAGTGAGTGCAGCTCTGGAGTATAATACAGGATGTAACTCAGGATCAGTAATGTAATGTATGTACACAGTGACTGCACCAGCAGAATAGTGAGTGCAACTCTAGAGTATAATACAGGAGGTAACTCAGGATCAGTAATGTATGTACACAGTGACTGCACCAGCAGAATAGTGAGTGCAGCTCTGGAGTATAATACAGGATGTAACTCAGGATCAGAAATGTAATGTATGTACACAGTTACTGCACCAGCAGAATAGTGAGTGCAGCTCTGGAGTATAATACAGGAGGTAACTCAGGATCAGTAATGTATGTATGTACACAGTGACTGCACCAGCAGAATAGTGAGTGCAGCTCTAGAGTATAATACAGGATGTAACTCAGGATCAGTACAGGATCAGTAATGTAATGTATGTACACAGTGACTGCACCAGCAGAATAGTGAGTGCAGCTCTGGAGTATAATACAGGAGGTAACTCAGGATCAGTAATGTATGTATGCACACATTGACTGCACCAGCAGAATAGTGAGTGCAGCTCTGGAGTATAATACAGGATGTAACTCAGGATCAGTACAGGATCAGAAATGTAATGTATGTACACAGTGACTGCACCAGCAGAATAGTGAGTGCAGCTCTGGAGTATAATACAGGAGGTAACTCAGGATCAGTAATGTATGTACACAGTGACTGCACCAGCAGAATAGTGAGTGCAGCTCCGGAGTATAATACAGGAGGTAACTCAGGATCAGTAATGTATGTATGTACACAGTGACTGCAACAGCAGAATAGTGAGTGCAGCTCTGGAGTATAATACAGGAGGTAACTCAGGATCAGTAATGTATGTATGTACACATTGACTGCACCAGCAGAATAGTGAGTGCAGCTCTGGAGTATTATACAGGAGGTAACTCGGGATCAGTAATGTATGTACACAGTGACTGCACCAGCAGAATAGTGAGTGCAGCTCTGGAGTATAATACAGGATGTAACTCAGGATCAGTCCAGGATCAGTAATGTAATGTATGTACACAGTGACTGCACCAGCAGAATAGTGAGTGCAGCTCTGGAGTATAATACAGGAGGTAACACAGGATCAGTAATGTAAGGTATGTACACAGTGACTGCACCAGCAGAATAGTGAGTGCTGCTCTGGAGTATAATACAGGAGGTAATTCAGGATCAGTAATGTATGTACGTACACAGTGACTGCACCAGCAGAATAGTGAGTGCAGCTCTGGAGTATAATACAGGATGTAACTCAGGATCAGTAATGTAATGTATGTACACAGTGACTGCACCAGCAGAATAGTGAGTGCAGCTCTGGAGTATAATACAGGATGTAACTCAGGATCAGAAATGTAATGTATGTACACAGTGACTGCACCAGCAGAATAGTGAGTGCAGCTCTGGAGTATAATACAGGAGGTAACTCAGGATCAGTAATGTATGTATGTACACAGTGACTGCACCAGCAGAATAGTGAGTGCAGCTCTGGAGTATAATACAGGATGTAACTGAGGATCAGTACAGGATCAGTAATGTAATGTATGTACACAGTGACTGCACCAGCAGAATAGTGAGTGCAGCTCTGGAGTATAATACAGGAGGTAACACAGGATCAGTAATGTAATGTGTGTACACAGTGACTGTACCAGCAGAATAGTGAGGGCAGCTCTGGAGTATAATACAGGATGTAACTCAGGATCAGAAATGTAATGTATGTACACAGTGACTGCACCAGCAGAATAGTGAGTGCAGCTCTGGAGTATAATACAGGAGGTAACTCAGGATCAGTAATGTATGTACACAGTGACTGCACCAGCAGAATAGTGAGTGCAGTTCTGGAGTATAATACAGGATGTAACTCAGGATCAGTACAGGATCAGAAATGTAATGTATGTACACAGTGACTGCACCAGCAGAATAGTGAGTGCAGCTCTGGAGTATAATACAGGAGGTAACTCAGGATCAGTAATGTATGTACACAGTGACTGCACCAGCAGAATAGTGAGTGCAGCTCTGGAGTATAATACAGGATGTAACTCAGGATCAGTAATGTATGTATGTACACAGTGACTGCACCAGCAGAATAGTGAGTGCAGCTCTGGAGTATAATACAGGATGTAACTCAGGATCAGTAATGTAATGTATGTACACAGTGACTGCACCAGCAGAATAGTGAGTGCAGCTCTGGAGTATAATACAGGAGGTAACACAGGATCAGTAATGTAAGGTATGTACACAGTGACTGCACCAGCAGAATAGTGAGTGCAGCTCTGGAGTATAATACAGGATGTAACTCAGGATCAGTACAGGATCAGTAATGTAATGTATGTACACAGTGACTGCACCAGCAGAATAGTGAGTGCAGCTCTGGAGTATAATACAGGAGGTAACTCAGGATCAGTAATGTATGTACACAGTGACTACACCAGCAGAATAGTGAGTGCAGCTCCGGAGTATAATACAGGAGGTAACTCAGGATCAGTAATGTATGTATGTACACAGTGACTGCAACAGCAGAATAGTGAGTGCAGCTCTGGAGTATAATACAGGATGTAACTCCGGATCAGTAATATAATGTATGTACACAGTGACTGCACCAACAGAATAGTGAGTGCAGCTCTGGAGTATAATACAGGAGGTAACTCAGGATCAGTAATGTATGTATGTACACAGTGACTGCACCAGCAGAATAGTGAGTGCAGCTCTGGAGTATTATACAGGAGGTAACTCTGGATCAGTAATGTATGTACACAGTGACTGCACCAGCAGAATAGTGAGTGCAGCTCTGGAGTATAATACAGGATGTAACTCAGGATCAGTCCAGGATCAGTAATGTAATGTATGTACACAGTGACTGCACCAGCAGAATAGTGAGTGCAGCTCTGGAGTATAATACAGGAGGTAACACAGGATCAGTAATGTAACGTATGTACACAGTGACTGCACCAGCAGAATAGTGAGTGCAGCTCTGGACTATAATACAGGATGTAACTCAGGATCAGTACAGGATCAGTAATGTAATGTATGTACACAGTGACTGCACCAACAGAATATTGAGTGCAGCTCTGGAGTATAATACAGGAGGTAACTCAGGATCAGTAATGTATGTATGTACACAGTGACTGCACCAGCAGAATAGTGAGTGCAGCTCTGGAGTATAATACAGGAGGTAACACAGGATCAGTAATGTAAGGTATGTACACAGTGACTGCACCAGCAGAATAGTGAGTGCAGCTCTGGAGTATAATACAGGAGGTAATTCAGGATCAGTAATGTATGTATGTACACAGTGACTGCACCAGCAGAATAGTGAGTGCAGCTCTGGAGTATAATACAGGATGTAACTCAGGATCAGTAATGTAATGTATGTACACAGTGACTGCACCAGCAGAATAGTGAGTGCAGCTCTGGAGTATAATACAGGATGTAACTCAGGATCAGAAATGTAATGTATGTACACAGTGACTGCACCAGCAGAATAGTGAGTGCAGCTCTGGAGTATAATACAGGAGGTAACTCAGGATCAGTAATGTATGTATGTACACAGTGACTGCACCAGCAGAATAGGGAGTGCAGCTCTGGAGTATAATACAGGATGTAACTGAGGATCAGTACAGGATCAGTAATGTATGTATGTACACAGTGACTGTACCAGCAGAATAGTGAGTGCAGCTCTGGAGTATAATACAGGATGTAACTCAGGATCAGAAATGTAATGTATGTACACAGTGACTGCACCAGCAGAATAGTGAGTGCAGCTCTGGAATATAATACAGGAGGTAACTCAGGATCAGTAATGTATGTATGTACACATTGACTGCACCAGCAGAATAGTGAGTGCAGCTCTGGAGTATAATACAGGATGTAACTCAGGATCAGTAATGTAATGTATGTACACAGTGACTGCACCAGCAGAATAGTGAGTGCAGATCTGGAGTATAATACAGGAGGTAACTCAGGATCAGTAATGTATGTATGTACACAGTGACTGCACCAGCAGAATAGTGAGTGCAGCTCTGGAGTATAATACAGGATGTAACTCAGGATCAGTAATGTAATGTATGTACACAGTGACTGCACCAGCAGAATAGTGAGTGCAGCTCTGGAGTATAATACAGGAGGTAACACAGGATCAGTAATGTATGTATGTACACAGTGACTGCACGAGCAAAATAGTGAGTGCAGCTCTGGAGTATAATACAGGATGTAACTCAGGATCAGTACAGGATCAGTAATGTAATGTATGTACACAGTGACTGCACCAGCAGAATAGTGAGTGCAGCTCTGGAGTATAATACAGGAGGTAACTCAGGATCAGTAATGTATGTACACAGTGACTGCACTAGCAGAATAGTGAGTGCAGCTCTGGAGTATAATACAGGATGTAACTCAGGATCAGTACAGGATCAGTAATGTAATGTATGTACACAGTGACTGCACCAGCAGAATAATGAGTGCAGCTCTGGAGTATAATACAGGAGGTAACACAGGATCAGTAATGTAATGTGTGTACACAGTGACTGTACCAGCAGAATAGTGAGTGAAGCTCTGGAGTATAATACAGGATGTAACTCAGGATCAGAAATGTAATGTATGTACACAGTGACTGCACCAGCAGAATAGTGAGTGCAGCTCTGGAGTATAATACAGGAGGTAACTCAGGATCAGTAATGTATGTATGTACACAGTGACTGCACCAGCAGAATAGTGAGTGCAGCTCTGGAGTATAATACAGGAGGTAACTCGGGATCAGTAATGTATGTACACAGTGACTGCACCAGCAGAATAGTGAGTGCAGCTCTGGAGTATAATACAGGATGTAACTCAGGATCAGTACAGGATCAGTAATGTAATGTATGTACACAGTGACTGCACCAGCAGAATAGTGAGTGCAGCTCTGGAGTATAGTACAGGAGGTAACTCAGGATCAGTAATGTATGTACACAGTGACTGCACCAGCAGAATAGTGAGTGCAGCTCTGAAGTATAATACAGGATGTAACTCAGGATCAGAAATGTAATGTATGTACACAGTGACTGCACCAGCAGAATAGTGAGTGCAGCTCTGGAGTATAATACAGGAGGTAACTCAGGATCAGTAATGTATGTATGTACACAGTGACTGCACGAGCAGAATAGTGAGTGCAGCTCTGGAGTATAATACAGGATGTAACTCAGGATCAGTACAGGATCAGTAATGTAATGTATGTACACAGTGACTACACCAGCAGAATAATGAGTGCAGCTCTGGAGTATAATACAGGAGGTAACTCAGGATCAGTAATGTATGTATGTACACAGTGACTGCACCAGCAGAATAGTGAGTGCAGCTCTGGAGTATAATACAGGATGCAACTCAGGATCAGTACAGGATCAGTAATGTAATGTATGTACACAGTGACTGCACCAGCACAATAGTGAGTGCAGCTCTGGAGTATAATACAGGAGGTAACTCGGGATCAGTAATGTATGTACACAGTGACTGCACGAGCAGAATAGTGAGTGCAGCTCTGGAGTATAACACAGGATGTAACTCAGGATCAGTACAGGATCAGTAATGTAATGTATGTACACAGTGACTGCACCAGCAGAATAGTGAGTGCAGCTCTGGAGTATAATACAGGAGGTAACTCAGGATCAGTAATGTATGTATGTACACAGTGACTGCACCAGCAGAATAGTGAGCGCAGCTCTGGAGTATAATACAGGATGTAACTCAGGATCAGTAATGTAATGTATGTACACAGTGACTGCACCAGCAGAATAGTGAGTGCAGCTCTGGAGTATAATACAGGAGGTAACACAGGATCAGTAATGTAAGGTATGTACACAGTGACTGCACCAGCAGAATAGTGAGTGCAGCTCTGGAGTATAATACAGGAGGTAACTCAGGATCAGTAATGTATGTATGTACACAGTGACTGCACCAGCAGAATAGTGAGTGCAGCTCTGGAGTATAATACAGGATGTAACTCAGGATCAGTAATGTAATGTATGTACACAGTGACTGCACCAGCAGAATAGTGAGTGCAGCTCTGGAGTATAATACAGGAGGTAACACAGGATCAGTAATGTAAGGTATGTACACAGTGACTGCACCAGCAGAATAGTGAGTGCAGCTCTGGAGTATAATACAGGATGTAACTCAGGATCAGTACAGGATCAGTAATGTAATGTATGTACAAAGTGACTGCACCAGCAGAATAGTGAGTGCAGCTCTGGAGTATAATACAGGAGGTAACTCAGGATCAGTAATGTATGTATGTTCACAGTGACTGCAACAGCAGAATAGTGAGTGCAGCTCTGGAGTATAATACAGGATGTAACTCCGGATCAGTAATATAATGTATGTACACAGTGACTGCACCAACAGAATAGTGAGTGCAGCTCTGGAGTATAATACAGGAGGTAACTCAGGATCAGTAATGTATGTATGTACACAGTGACTGCACCAGCAGAATAGTGAGTGCAGCTCTGGAGTATTATACAGGAGGTAACTCGGGATCAGTAATGTATGTACACAGTGACTGCACCAGCAGAATAGTGAGTGCAGCTCTGGAGTATAATACAGGAGGTAACACAGGATCAGTAATGTAACGTATGTACACAGTGACTGCACCAGCAGAATAGTGAGTGCAGCTCTGGACTATAATACAGGATGTAACTCAGGATCAGTACAGGATCAGTAATGTAATGTATGTACACAGTGACTGCACCAACAGAATATTGAGTGCAGCTCTGGAGTATAATACAGGAGGTAACTCAGGATCAGTAATGTATGTATGTACACAGTGACTGCACCAGCAGAATAGTGAGTGCAGCTCTGGAGTATAATACAGGAGGTAACACAGGATCAGTAATGTAAGGTATGTACACAGTGACTGCACCAGCAGAATAGTGAGTGCAGCTCTGGAGTATAATACAGGAGGTAATTCAGGATCAGTAATGTATGTATGTACACAGTGACTGCACCAGCAGAATAGTGAGTGCAGCTCTGGAGTATAATACAGGATGTAACTGAGGATCAGTACAGGATCAGTAATGTAATGTATGTGACGCGCCCCCTGGGCCATATTCTTTTAGGGGGAATATCCGGAGCCGGATCAGATGGGGGTTGTAGTCTTCCGAGTGGCTGTGACCCGGTCCGTGCCCAGGGTGTCAAACTCAGTTGTATGTGGCAGTCCTACAGATGTTATAAGTTCTTTATTGTCGACTACGCCACCCGTTGTATTGCGGTCACTATGGCCGCCGCTGCAGCAGGGTCCGCTGAGGCTGATGGTATAGGTGCAGCTTGTGATGGTATAACCCCCAACGGGTGGGGTATAGCCTCAGGGGGATCAGGTGCAGAGGATGGGGGTTGTGGTGATGCAGTGTAGACGGCAATCAGAGACAGAGTCGGGTTATGCAGTTTAGGATGTTTACTCACTGCTGATGTTCCGGTCACTCCAGCTCCGAGTGACCTCCCGAGCCGTGCTGCATCCACCAGGTTCTGGATCCAGCCAACCCCCAAATAAGTCCGGAGCGTGACCCTGAGCTCTCCTTCTGTCCCGTTCTCTGGCCGTCCCCACTAGTGATCCACCCAGGTCCAGCTCCCTCGGGCCTTCTGTTGGGAGACCCTTGGCCTTGGGTTCCCTGACCCTCCACGTGGTGTGCCTTCGTGGTGGATGTGGTGGGTGGCCGTGGCAAACGCTGCCCACGGCCTCCGGTCTCTGGCTGGGGTGTGTTTTTGCCCCCACCAGCTTGGGTTCCGGTACCCTGCGCCGACTCTTCACCCGGGGATTTAATTTGGGGTCTTAGAGTCCTTTCTTCTGTTTCCCCCTCTGGGTCTCTCTCTCTCCTCTCTCACTCTGGGTCTCTCTTCTCCTCCGCTCGCTGACTTTCTCTCTGCAACTGACCCTGTTCCTAGTTGGTGCCCACCTTATATACACCCTCTATGTGTGAGCTCAGGTGACCAGCACCCAATGAGCTCCTATCTTTACCCAGGCTGCTCCCCCTATCTGCCCCTACACTACTTGGGATGTTCCACCCCCCTCCCACTCCAGCCAGGAACAGACTCGGTCGTACCTGCACATTTCTAAGTGGGAGTACCGTCGGTCTGCTCCTCGGAAATGGGATGTATGTAGTGCATGCAGCCTACCGAGCTCAGATCCACACTCCATCCTTACCCGGGAGTGGAATATCACACCTCTGGGTTGAGGTGCAATACCCCTGTAGCAGCCGAATCCTCAGGGTGCTACATTCCCCCCTGGTAAATCACAGCACGTCCTCGGGCTGTAAGACATAACACCAAAACATACAAATTTTTGCATAACATATAAAACAATATATATATATATATCAATATAAAACATTCTCGTCGCCTCTGGCTCCTCCTCCGGTCACTGTGCAACGTGTGACCGGGTAAAGTGCGACAGTCTCTCTGGAAAACTGGTTTTCCTATAAAACCGGTAGGGGGCGCTTTAGGACGCGCAACTATATACAGGGGATATGGCCGCTCTCAGTCCTCGGCCAGTTAAGGAGGGAAAGGGAATGGCTGCTCACAGTCCTCAGCCTGTGGGATTAAGGGTAAACGGGTAAACAGTTCACTCAGCTGGTCCCAACGGGGACTATATTTGCAGTAACAGTTTCTTTATACCCCGATCGGGTAACTATTTACAGCACCTACTCCGCTGTACTCAACAACGTCTTCCTCCTGCTCCTTCTTTGGGGATCTCAGCTTCAGACCCGTCCGGATCCTCTTGCTCTTCCTCCTCACATCGCAGCTCCTCCTCTGTCAGGCGATGCACATGGAGGGCGTAGGGTCCTTTGGCACACTTGTGCCGGGTGAAGGTGACCTCGTCCCCGATGTAAAGGTCACGACCTCTGTGTCCCTCCGGTAGGTGGGACTCAACGTCTCTCCTGGTCACGAAGACGTCGCCTAGGGTGCGGTGGTCTCGGATGAAGCCCCACCCATGCTGCATGTTGAACTTAATTACAGTCCCGGTGGTGCGGGGACTGTGCGCTGCACGGGGGTCCCTCCTGGCCCGGCTCTTCTGCTCCGCGCTCCTTATTTGAGCTTGCTGTTCCCGGACCCGCCTCTCTCTCCGCTCCCTCTCAAAGTCCTCGAGCTGTTGGCGGCAGCACTCAGCACGCTCCGCTGCAGCTGCCCGAGTCTCTTGAGTGAACCCCATGAGATCTTCTCCGGTGGGGTCCCACTCGAACTGCGCTTCCGCTAGCGGGGGCGAGATCCTCTTTACGGGCTTTGGAGCCGGGATCAGGGGTTCATCCAGGGGTCTCTCTCTCCGGAGTCGGGGATGGTGGAACTCCGGTGGCCATATAAATGGCTGCCCATCCGGGCACGTATGCTGGGCGTACAGGTCCTCTCCCAGATGCGGCACTCTTGGTCTTATGGGCGCGGTGGTGTTAGCGCCCGGGTTGCCCGGGCCTTGCGGCCAGGCCTGGGGTATCTGGAAGGTGAAGGGCACCGTAAGGACGGCGGCGCCCTGGGCTACTTGGCCCTGCGACCAGGCCGGGGGCTCCGCGGAAGAAGGGGGCGCTGTTGGTATTGCGGCGCCCGGGGGTACTAGGCCTTGCGACCAGGCTGGTGGTACTTCCTGCTTGGTCATGCCCGGGGTCAAGGCGTGTGACGTCACAGGGGTCGCGGCTCCCGTTTGAGGCCTAGTCTGCGGCGGTGACGTTGCAGCGACGGGCACGGCAGGATAGACTTCGGGCTCTGCGACGGGGAGCTGGGGCAGGCACGCGGTTTCCCGGTTTGGGGTATAGACGTCCCCTTTACCTGCCTCCACTCGTTCGGCTCCCTTCTCGGCGCCGTCTCCGGCCTTCAGTCCTCCTGCGCCATCCTCAGAGGCGGTCGGTCTCCTCGTCTCGGGTGGCGTGCTCCGCTGACAGGTCTCGGTCTGCTGGGCCATCTCTCGGCTCCACTCCGCCAACGTCTCTCGCTGCACCCGGGCCATCCTCCTTGCGAGGCCCTCCAGAGCGGTCTGTGCACACTCCCGGTCTCGGGGGAGCTGTGCTAGGACCTCCACTAGGCCTAGTGGGGTCGTTGTCTCCAGCAGGCTCCTGGCCAGCGGGCCGGTGCTGCTCTGCTTTCTCGCCATCTCCGGGTAAGCTCCTCCGATACTCTTCTCCAGGCTTCTTGCCTCCGGGTGCGCTCGCTCCAGACTGCTCCAAGCGACACCCATCTTTGCTCTCTCCTTTCGTCTCCTCCCACCTCGAGGGCGGTCCCGGGGCCACTTGGTGACTGTCAGCTCCAGGGGCTGTTCTTTCACGCTGACAGACACCTCTAGCATCACAGTCTCTGTTGGTGGGGGCGGTTTCCACTTTTGGCGCCATCTTCGGTCCTGGCCCACGATGGGAGGTGGCCTCTCGCCACCCTCTGGCACGCCCATAATGGCGTCCGCTCTTCCAAGGTGGGAAACCTTTGGAAATGGCGGGAATCGCTTCCCAGTGGCGGGAAACTCTGCAGATGGCGGGAAAACGCTGTTAATGGCGGACAACCGGCGGGAATCGACTGGTGATGGGGTCCGATGACGGGGACCCTCCGGAACCGGCAGGAGACTTCTTTTTGAGGTAAACTTGCACTTTTCTTCAGGCACGCAGTACCCGGGTGTTGCGGGCACGTAATCCTGCCGACTACGCCAAAGTTGACGCGCCCCCTGGGCCATATTCTTTTAGGGGGAATATCCGGAGCCGGATCAGATGGGGGTTGTAGTCTTCCGAGTGGCTGTGACCCGGTCCGTGCCCAGGGTGTCAAACTCAGTTGTATGTGGCAGTCCTACAGATGTTATAAGTTCTTTATTGTCGACTACGCCACCCGTTGTATTGCGGTCACTATGGCCGCCGCTGCAGCAGGGTCCGCTGAGGCTGATGGTATAGGTGCAGCTTGTGATGGTATAACCCCCAACGGGTGGGGTATAGCCTCAGGGAAATCAGGTGCAGAGGATGGGGGTTGTGGTGGTGCAGTGTAGACGGCAATCAGAGACAGAGTCGGGTTATGCAGTTTAGGATGTTTACTCACTGCTGATGTTCCGGTCACTCCAGCTCCGAGTGACCTCCCGAGCCGTGCTGCGTCCACCAGGTTCTGGATCCAGCCAACCCCCAAATAAGTCCGGAGCGTGACCCTGAGCTCTCCTTCTGTCCTTTCCTCTGGCCGTCCCCACCAGAGATCCACCCAGGTCCAGCTCCCTCGGGCCTTCTGTTGGGAGACCCTTGGCCTTGGGTTCCCTGACCCTCCACGTGGTGTGCCTTCGTGGTGGATGTGGTGGGTGGCCGTGGCAAACGCTGCCCACGGCCTCCGGTCTCTGGCTGGGGTGTGTTTTTGCCCCCACCAGCTTGGGTTCCGGTACCCTGCGCCGACTCTTCACCCGGGGATTTAATTTGGGGTCTTAGAGTCCTTTCTTCTGTTTCCCCCTCTGGGTCTCTCTCTCTCCTCTCTCACTCTGGGTCTCTCTTCTCCTCCGCTCGCTGACTTTCTCTCTGCAACTATAGTAAAATCTCGGCACACCAATGGTTAGAATTTAATTGAATTTATTATTAGAGCAGTCCACATATACGTTTCGGTCCGATAATTGGACCTTCCGGTCCAATTGGCATGCCGGTCATTAGCGGTGGATACCGCATGCCATCACTCCCACTCCATCTGCGCCCAGGTTCCACACTAAGAACACAGCGTTCTTCTATTCTATTTTCTCTTCCCCCATTCCACACTCATACACTGATGAAGGTCCAATTATCGGACCGAAACGTATATGTGGACTGCTCTAATAATAAATTCAATTAAATTCTAACCATTGGTGTGCCGAGATTTTACTATTGTTACTACGGTGTTGGATCCTACTCGTGCACCCTGATCCAGTTGTGCTGCGTTCTTCTCTACATTATCTACACTTTCTCTCTGCAACTGACCCTGTTCCTAGTTGGTGCCCACCTTATATACACCCTCTATGTGTGAGCTCAGGTGACCAGCACCCAATGAGCTCCTATCTTTACCCAGGCTGCTCCCCCTATCTGCCCCTACACTACTGGGATGTTCCACCCCCCCCTCCCACTCCAGCCAGGAACAGACTCGGTCGTACCTGCACATTCCTAAGTGGGAGTACCGTCGGTCTGCTCCTCGGAAATGGGATGTATGTAGTGCATGCAGCCTACCGAGCTCAGATCCACACTCCATCCTTACCCGGGAGTGGAATATCACACCTCTGGGTTGAGGTGCAATACCCCTGTAGCAGCCGAATCCTCAGGGTGCTACATATGTACACAGTGACTGCACCAGCAGAATAGTGAGTGCAGCTCTGGAGTATAATACAGGAGGTAACACAGGATCAGTAATGTAATGTGTGTACACAGTGACTGTACCAGCAGAATAGTGAGTGCAGCTCTGGAGTATAATACAGGAGGTAACTCAGGATCAGTAATGTATGTACACAGTGACTGCACCAGCAGAATACTGAGTGCAGCTCTGGAGTATAATACAGGATGTAACTCAGGATCAGTAATGTAATGTATGTACACAGTGACTGCACCAGCAGAATAGTGAGTGCAGTTCTGGAGTATAATACAGGATGTAACTCAGGATCAGTAATGTAATGTATGTACACAGTGACTGCACCAGCAGAATAGTGAGTGCAGCTCTGGAGTATAATACAGGATGTAACTCAGGATCAGTAATGTAATGTATGTACACAGTGACTGCACCAGCAGAATAGTGAGTGCAGTTCTGGAGTATAATACAGGATGTAACTCAGGATCAGTAATGTAATGTATGTACACAGTGACTGCACCAGCAGAATAGTGAGCGCAGCTCTGGAGTATAACACAGGATGTAACTCAGGATCAGTAATGTAATGTATGTACACAGCGACTGCACCAGCAGAATAGTGAGTGCAGCTCTGAAGTATAATACAGGATGTAACTCAGGATCAGTACAGGATCAGTAATGTAATGTATGTACACAGTGACTGCACCAGCAGAATAGTGAGTGCAGCTCTGGAGTATAATACAGGAGGTAACTCAGGATCAGTAATGTATGTACACAGTGACTGCACCAGCAGAATAGTGAGTGCAGCTCTGAAGTATAATACAGGATGTAACTCAGGATCAGTACAGGATCAGTAATGTAATGTATGTACACAGTGACTGCACCAGCAGAATAGTGAGTGCAGCTCTGGAGTATAATACAGGAGGTAACTCAGGATCAGTAATGTATGTACACAGTGACTGCACCAGCAGAATAGTGAGTGCAGCTCTGGAGTATAATACAGGATGTAACTCAGGATCAGTACAGGATCAGTAATGTAATGTATGTACACAGTGACTGCACCAGCAGAATAATGAGTGCAGCTCTGGAGTATAATACAGGAGGTAACACAGGATCAGTAATGTAATGTGTGTACACAGTGACTGTACCAGCAGAATAGTGAGTGAAGCTCTGGAGTATAATACAGGATGTAACTCAGGATCAGAAATGTAATGTATGTACACAGTGACTGCACCAGCAGAATAGTGAGTGCAGCTCTGGAGTATAATACAGGAGGTAACTCAGGATCAGTAATGTATGTATGTACACAGTGACTGCACCAGCAGAATAGTGAGTGCAGCTCTGGAGTATAATTCAGGAGCTAACTCGGGATCAGTAATGTATGTACACAGTGACTGCACCAGCAGAATAGTGAGTGCAGCTCTGGAGTATAATACAGGATGTAACTCAGGATCAGTACAGGATCAGTAATGTAATGTATGTACACAGTGACTGCACCAGCAGAATAGTGAGTGCAGCTCTGGAGTATAGTCCAGGAGGTAACTCAGGATCAGTAATGTATGTACACAGTGACTGCACCAGCAGAATAGTGAGTGCAGCTCTGGAGTATAATACAGGATGTAACTCAGGATCAGAAATGTAATGTATGTACACAGTGACTGCACCAGCAGAATAGTGAGTGCAGCTCTGGAGTATAATACTGGAGGTAACTCAGGATCAGTAATGTATGTATGTACACAGTGACTGCACGAGCAGAATAGTGAGTGCAGCTCTGGAGTATAATACAGGATGTAACTCAGGATCAGTACAGGATCAGTAATGTAATGTATGTACACAGTGACTGCACCAGCAGAATAGTGAGTGCAGCTCTGGAGTATAATACAGGATGCAACTCAGGATCAGTACAGGATCAGTAATGTAATGTATGTACACAGTGACTGCACCAGCACAATAGTGAGTGCAGCTCTGGAGTATAATACAGGAGGTAACTCGGGATCAGTAATGTATGTACACACTGACTGCACCAGCAGAATAGTGAGTGCAGCTCTGGAGTATAATACAGGATGTAACTCAGGATCAGTACAGGATCAGTAATGTAATGTATGTACACAGTGACTGCACCAGCAGAATAGTGAGTGCAGCTCTGGAGTATAATACAGGAGGTAACTCAGGATCAGTAATGTATGTATGTACACAGTGACTGCACCAGCAGAATAGTGAGCGCAGCTCTGGAGTATAATACAGGATGTAACTCAGGATCAGTAATGTAATGTATGTACACAGTGACTGCACCAGCAGAATAGTGAGTGCAGCTCTGGAGTATAATACAGGAGGTAACTCAGGATCAGTAATGTATGTATGTACACAGTGACTGCACCAGCAGAATAGTGAGTGCAGCTCTGGAGTATAATACAGGATGTAACTCAGGATCAGTAATGTAATGTATGTACAGAGTGACTGCACCAGCAGAATAGTGAGTGCAGCTCTGGAGTATAATACAGGAGGTAACACAGGATCAGTAATGTAACGTATGTACACAGTGACTGCACCAGCAGAATAGTGAGTGCAGCTCTGGAGTATAATACAGGATGTAACTCAGGATCAGTACAGGATCAGTAATGTAATGTATGTACACAGTGACTGCACCAGCAGAATAGTGAGTGCAGCTCAGGAGTATAATACAGGAGGTAACACAGGATCAGTAATGTAAGGTATGTACACAGTGACTGCACCAGCAGAATAGTAAGTGCAGCTCTGGAGTATAATACAGGATGTAACTCAGGATCAGAAATGTAATGTATGTACACAGTGACTGCATAAGCAGAATAGTGAGTGCAGCTCTGGAGTATAATACAGGAGGTAACTCAGGATCAGTAATGTATGTATGTACACAGTGACTGCACCAGCAGAATAGTGAGTGCAGCTCTGGAGTATAATACAGGATGTAACTCAGGATCAGTACAGGATCAGTAATGTAATGTATGTACAGAGTGACTGCACCAGCAGAATAGTGAGTGCAGCTCTGGAGTATAATACAGGAGGTAACACAGGATCAGTAATGTAATGTGTGTACACAGTGACTGTACCAGCAGAATAGTGAGTGCAGCTCTGGAGTATAATACAGGATGTAACTCAGGATCAGAAATGTAATGTATGTACACAGTGACTGAACCAGCAGAATAGTGAGTGCAGCTCTGGAGTATAATACAGGAGGTAACTCAGGATCAGTAATGTATGTATGTACACATTGACTGCACCAGCAGAATAGTGAGTGCAGCTCTGGAGTATTATACAGGATGTAACTCAGGATCAGTAATGTAATGTATGTACACAGTGACTGCACAGGCAGAATAGTGAGTGCAGCTCTGGAGTATAATACAGGAGGTAACTCAGGATCAGTAATGTATGTATGTACACAGTGACTGCACCAGCAGAATAGTGAGTGCAGCTCTGGAGTATAATACAGGATGTAACTCAGGATCAGTAATGTATGTATGTACACAGTGACTGCACCAGCAGAATAGTGAGTGCAGCTCTGGAGTATAATACAGGATGTAAATCAGGATCAGTACAGGATCAGTAATGTAATGTATGTACACAGTGACTGCACCAGCAGAATAGTGAGTGCAGCTCTGGAGTATAATACAGGAGGTAACTCAGGATCAGTAATGTATGTATGTACACAGTGACTGCACCAGCAGAATAGTGAGTGCAGCTCTGGAGTATAATACAGGAGGCAACACAGGATCAGTAATGTAATGTGTGTACACAGTGACTGTACCAGCAGAATAGTGAGTGCAGCTCTGGAGTATAATACAGGATGTAACTCAGGATCAGAAATGTAATGTATGTACACAGTGACTGCACCAGCAGAATAGTGAGTGCAGCTCTGGAATATAATACAGGAGGTAACTCAGGATCAGTAATGTATGTACACAGTGACTGCACCAGCAGAATAGTGAGTGCAGTTCTGGAGTATAATACAGGATGTAACTCAGGATCAGTAATGTAATGTATGTACACAGTGACTGCACCAGCAGAATAGTGAGTGCAGATCTGGAGTATAATACAGGAGGTAACACAGGATCAGTAATGTAAGGTATGTACACAGTGACTGCACCAGCAGAATAGTGAGTGCAGCTCTGAAGTATAATACAGGATGTAACTCAGGATCAGTACAGGATCAGTAATGTAATGTATGTACACAGTGACTGCACCAGCAGAATAGTGAGTGCAGCTCTGGAGTATAATACAGGAGGTAACTCAGGATCAGTAATGTATGTACACAGTGACTGCACCAGCAGAATAGTGAGTGCAGCTCTGGAGTATAATACAGGATGTAACTCAGGATCAGTACAGGATCAGTAATGTAATGTATGTACACAGTGACTGCACCAGCAGAATAATGAGTGCAGCTCTGGAGTATAATACAGGAGGTAACACAGGATCAGTAATGTAATGTGTGTACACAGTGACTGTACCAGCAGAATAGTGAGTGAAGCTCTGGAGTATAATACAGGATGTAACTCAGGATCAGAAATGTAATGTATGTACACAGTGACTGCACCAGCAGAATAGTGAGTGCAGCTCTGGAGTATAATACAGGAGGTAACTCAGGATCAGTAATGTATGTATGTACACAGTGACTGCACCAGCAGAATAGTGAGTGCAGCTCTGGAGAATAATTCAGGAGCTAACTCGGGATCAGTAATGTATGTACACAGTGACTGCACCAGCAGAATAGTGAGTGCAGCTCTGGAGTATAATACAGGATGTAACTCAGGATCAGTACAGGATCAGTAATGTAATGTATGTACACAGTGACTGCACCAGCAGAATAGTGAGTGCAGCTCTGGAGTATAGTCCAGGAGGTAACTCAGGATCAGTAATGTATGTACACAGTGACTGCACCAGCAGAATAGTGAGTGCAGCTCTGGAGTATAATACAGGATGTAACTCAGGATCAGAAATGTAATGTATGTACACAGTGACTGCACCAGCAGAATAGTGAGTGCAGCTCTGGAGTATAATACTGGAGGTAACTCAGGATCAGTAATGTATGTATGTACACAGTGACTGCACGAGCAGAATAGTGAGTGCAGCTCTGGAGTATAGTCCAGGAGGTAACTCAGGATCAGTAATGTATGTACACAGTGACTGCACCAGCAGAATAGTGAGTGCAGCTCTGGAGTATAATACAGGATGTAACTCAGGATCAGTACAGGATCAGTAATGTAATGTATGTACACAGTGACTGCACCAGCAGAATAGTGAGTGCAGCTCTGGAGTATAGTCCAGGAGGTAACTCAGGATCAGTAATGTATGTACACAGTGACTGCACCAGCAGAATAGTGAGTGCAGCTCTGGAGTATAATACAGGATGTAACTCAGGATCAGAAATGTAATGTATGTACACAGTGACTGCACCAGCAGAATAGTGAGTGCAGCTCTGGAGTATAATACTGGAGGTAACTCAGGATCAGTAATGTATGTATGTACACAGTGACTGCACGAGCAGAATAGTGAGTGCAGCTCTGGAGTATAATACAGGATGTAACTCAGGATCAGTACAGGATCAGTAATGTAACGTATGTACACACTGACTGCACCAGCAGAATAGTGAGTGCAGCTCTGGAGTATAACACAGGATGTAACTCAGGATCAGTACAGGATCAGTAATGTAATGTATGTACACAGTGACTGCACCAGCAGAATAGTGAGTGCAGCTCTGGAGTATAATACAGGAGGTAACTCAGGATCAGTAATGTATGTATGTACACAGTGACTGCACCAGCAGAATAGTGAGCGCAGCTCTGGAGTATAATACAGGATGTATCTCAGGATCAGTAATGTAATGTATGTACACAGTGACTGCACCAGCAGAATAGTGAGTGCAGCTCTGGAGTATAATACAGGAGGTAACACAGGATCAGTAATGTAACGTATGTACACAGTGACTGCACCAGCAGAATAGTGAGTGCAGCTCTGGAGTATAATACAGGATGTAACTCAGGATCAGTACAGGATCAGTAATGTAATGTATGTACACAGTGACTGCACCAGCAGAATAGTGAGTGCAGCTCAGGAGTATAATACAGGAGGTAACACAGGATCAGTAATGTAAGGTATGTACACAGTGACTGCACCAGCAGAATAGTAAGTGCAGCTCTGGAGTATAATACAGGATGTAACTCAGGATCAGAAATGTAATGTATGTACACAGTGACTGCATAAGCAGAATAGTGAGTGCAGCTCTGGAGTATAATACAGGAGGTAACTCAGGATCAGTAATGTATGTATGTACACAGTGACTGCACCAGCAGAATAGTGAGTGCAGCTCTGGAGTATAATACAGGATGTAACTCAGGATCAGTACAGGATCAGTAATGTAATGTATGTACACAATGACTGCACCAGCAGAATAGTGAGTGCAGCTCTGGAGTATAATACAGGAGGTAACACAGGATCAGTAATGTAATGTGTGTACACAGTGACTGTACCAGCAGAATAGTGAGTGCAGCTCTGGAGTATAATACAGGATGTAACTCAGGATCAGAAATGTAATGTATGTACACAGTGACTGAACCAGCAGAATAGTGAGTGCAGCTCTGGAGTATAATACAGGATGTAACTCAGGATCAGTACAGGATCAGTAATGTAATGTATGTACACAGTGACTGCACCAGCAGAATAGTGAGTGCAGCTCTGGAGTATAATACAGGAGGTAACTCAGGATCAGTAATGTATGTATGTACACATTGACTGCACCAGCAGAATAGTGAGTGCAGCTCTGGAGTATAATACAGGATGTAACTCAGGATCAGTAATGTAATGTATGTACACAGTGACTGCACAGGCAGAATAGTGAGTGCAGCTCTGGAGTATAATACAGGAGGTAACTCAGGATCAGTAATGTATGTATGTACACAGTGACTGCACCAGCAGAATAGTGAGTGCAGCTCTGGAGTATAATACAGGATGTAACTCAGGATCAGTAATGTATGTATGTACACAGTGACTGCACCAGCAGAATAGTGAGTGCAGCTCTGGAGTATAATACAGGATGTAAATCAGGATCAGTACAGGATCAGTAATGTAATGTATGTACACAGTGACTGCACCAGCAGAATAGTGAGTGCAGCTCTGGAGTATAATACAGGAGGTAACTCAGGATCAGTAATGTATGTATGTACACAGTGACTGCACCAGCAGAATAGTGAGTGCAGCTCTGGAGTATAATACAGGATGTAACTCAGGATCAGTACAGGATCAGTAATGTAATGTATGTACACAGTGACTGCGCCAGCAGAATAGTGAGTGCAGCTCTGGAGTATAATACAGGAGGTAACTCAGGATCAGTAATGTATGTATGTACACAGTGACTGCACCAGCAGAATAGTGAGTGCAGCTCTGGAGTATAATACAGGATGTAACTCAGGATCAGTACAGGATCAGTAATGTAATGTATGTACACAGTGACTGCACCAGCAGAATAGTGAGTGCAGCTCTGGAGTATAATACAGGATGTAACTCAGGATCAGAAATGTAATGTATGTACACAGTGACTGCACCAGCAGAATAGTGAGTGCAGCTCTGCAGTATAATACAGGAGGTAACTCAGGATCAGTAATGTATGTATGTACACAGTGACTGTACCAGCAAAATAGTGAGTGCAGCTCTGGAGTATAATACAGGATGTAACTCAGGATCAGTACAGGATCAGTAATGTAATGTATGTACACAGTGACTGCACCAGCAGAATAGTGAGTGCAGCTCTGGAGTATAATACAGGAGGTAACTCAGGATCAGTAATGTATGTATGTACACAGTGACTGCACCAGCAGAATAGTGAGTGCAGCTCTGGAGTATAATACAGGATGTAACTCAGGATCAGTAATGTAATGTATGTACAAAGTGACTGCACCAGCAGAATAGTGAGTGCAGCTCTGGAGTATAATACAGGAGGTAACTCAGGATCAGTAATGTATGTATGTACACAGTGACTGCACCAGCAGAATAGTGAGTGCAGCTCTGGAGTATAATACAGGATGTAACTCAGGATCAGTAATGTATGTATGTACACAGTGACTGCACCAGCAGAATAGTGAGTGCAGCTCTAGAGTATAATACAGGATGTAACTCAGGATCAGTACAGGATCAGTAATGTAATGTATGTACACAGTGACTGCACCAGCAGAATAGTGAGTGCAGCTCTGGAGTATAATACAGGAGGTAACTCAGGATCAGTAATGTATGTACACAGTGACTGCACCAGTAGAATAGTGAATGCAGCTCTGGAGTATAATACAGGATGTAACTCAGGATCAGAAATGTAATGTATGTACACAGTGACTGCACCAGCAGAATAGTGAGTGCAGCTCTGGAGTATAATACAGGGGGTAACTCCGGATCAGTAATGTATGTATGTACACATTGACTGCACCAGCAGAATAGTGAGTGCAGCTCTGGAGTATAATACAGGATGTAACTCAGGATCAGTACAGGATCAGTAATGTAATGTATGTACACAGTGACTGCACCAGCAGAATAGTGAGTGCAGCTCTGGAGTATAATACAGGAGGTAACTCAGGATCAGTAATGTATGTACACAGTGACTGCACCAGCAGAATAGTGAGTGCAGCTCTGGAGTATAATACAGGATGTAACTCAGGATCAGAAATGTAATGTATGTACACAGTGACTGCAACAGCAGAATAGTGAGTGCAGCTCTGGAGTATAATACAGGATGTAACTCAGGATCAGTACAGGATCAGTAATGTAATGTATGTACACTGACTGCGCCAGCAGAATAGTGAGTGCAGCTCTGGAGTATAATACAGGAGGTAACTCAGGATCAGTAATGTATGTATGTACACAGTGACTGCACCAGCAGAATAGTGAGTGCAGCTCTGGAGTTTAATACAGGAGGTAACTCGGGATCAGTAATGTATGTACACAGTGACTGCACCAGCAGAATAGTGAGTGCAGCTCTGGAGTATAATACAGGATGTAACTCAGGATCAGAAATGTAATGTATGTACACAGTGACTGCACCAGCAGAATAGTGAGTGCAGCTCTGGAGTATAATACAGCATGTAACTCAGGATCAGTAATGTATGTATGTACACAGTGACTGCACCAGCAGAATAGTGAGTGCAGCTCTGGAGTATAATACAGGATGTAACTCAGGATCAGTACAGGATCAGTAATGTAATGTATGTACACAGTGACTGCACCAGCAGAATAGAGAGTGCAGCTCTGGAGTATAATACAGGAGGTAACACAGGATCAGTAATGTAATGTGTGTACACAGTGACTGTACCAGCAGAATAGTGAGTGCAGCTCTGGAGTATAATACAGGATGTAACTCAGGATCAGTAATGTAATGTATGTACACAGTGACTGCACCAGCAGAATAGTGAGTGCAGCTCTGGAGTATAATACAGGAGGTAACTCAGGATCAGTAATGTATGTATGTACACAGTGACTGCACCAGCAGAATAGTGAGTGCAGCTCTGGAGTATAATACAGGATGTAACTCAGGATCAGTACAGGATCAGTAATGTAATGTTTGTACACAGTGACTGCACCAGCAGAATAGTGAGTGCAGCTCTGGAGTATAATACAGGAGGTAACTCAGGATCAGTAATGTATGTATGTACACAGTGACTGCACCAGCAGAATAGTGAGTGCAGCTCTGGAGTATAATACAGGAGGTAACTCAGGATCAGTAATGTAAATGTATGTATGTACACATTGACTGCACCAGCAGAATAGTGAGTGCAGCTCTGGAGTATAATACAGGATGTAACTCAGGATCAGAAATGTAATGTATGTACACAGTGACTGCACCAGCAGAATAGTGAGTGCAGCTCTGGAGTATAATACAGGAGGTAACTCAGGATCAGTAATGTATGTATGTACACAGTGACTGCAACAGCAGAATAGTGAGTGCAGCTCTGGAGTATAATACAGGATGTAACTCAGGATCAGTACAGGATCAGTAATGTAATGTATGTACACAGTGACTGCGCCAGCAGAATAGTGAGTGCAGCTCTGGATTATAATACAGGAGGTAACTCAGGATCAGTAATGTATGTATGTACACAGTGACTGCACCAGCAGAATAGTGAGTGCAGCTCTGGAGTATAATACAGGAGGTAACTCAGGATCAGTAATGTATGTACACAGTGACTGCACCAGCAGAATAGTGAGTGCAGCTCTGGAGTATAATACAGGATGTAACTCAGGATCAGAAATGTAATGTATGTACACAGTGACTGCACCAGCAGAATAGTGAGTGCAGCTCTGGAGTATAATACAGGAGGTAACTCAGGATCAGTAATGTATGTATGTACACAGTGACTGCACCAGCAGAATAGTGAGTGCAGCTCTAGAGTATAATACAGGATGTAACTCAGGATCAGTAATGTAATGTATGTACACAGTGACTGCACCAGCAGAATAGTGAGTGCAGCTCTGGAGTATAATACAGGAGGTAACTCAGGATCAGTAATGTATGTATGCACACATTGACTGCACCAGCAGAATAGTGAGTGCAGCTCTGGAGTATAATACAGGATGTAACTCAGGATCAGTACAGGATCAGTAATGTAATGTATGTACACAGTGACTGCACCAGCAGAATAGTGAGTGCAGCTCTGGAGTATAATACAGGAGGTAACTCAGGGTCAGTAATGTAATGTATGTACACAGTGACTGCACGAGCAGAATAGTGAGTGCAGCTCTGGAGTATAATACAGGAGGTAACTCAGGATCAGTACAGGATCAGTAATGTATGTATGTACACAGTGACTGCAACAGCAGAATAGTGAGTGCGGCTCTGGAGTATAATACAGGATGTAACTCAGGATCAGTACAGGATCAGTAATGTAATGTATATACACAGTGACTGCACCAGCAGAATAGTGAGTGCAGCTCTGGAGTATAATACAGGATGTTACTCAGGATCAGTAATGTATGTACACAGTGACTGCACCAGCAGAATAGTGAGTGCAGCTCTGGAGTATAATACAGGAGGTAACTCAGGATCAGTAATGTATGTATGTACACAGTGACTGCACCAGGAGAATAGTGAGTGCAGCTCTGGAGTATAATACAGGAGGTAACTCGGGATCAGTAATGTATGTACACAGTGACTGCACCAGCAGAATAGTGAGTGCAGCTCTGGAGTATAATACAGGATGTAACTCAGGATCAGTCCAGGATCAGTAATGTAATGTATGTACACAGTGACTGCACCAGCACAATAATGAGTGCAGCTCTGGAGTATAATACAGGAGGTAACACAGGATCAGTAATGTAATGTGTGTACACAGTGACTGTACCAGCAGAATAGTGAGTGCAGCTCTGGAGTATAATACAGGATGTAACTCAGGATCAGTAATGTATGTATGTACACAGTGACTGCACCAGGAGAATAGTGAGTGCAGCTCTGGAGTATAATACAGGAGGTAACTCGGGATCAGTAATGTATGTACACAGTGACTGCACCAGCAGAATAGTGAGTGCAGCTCTGGAGTATAATACAGGATGTAACTCAGGATCAGTCCAGGATCAGTAATGTAATGTATGTACACAGTGACTGCACCAGCAGAATAATGAGTGCAGCTCTGGAGTATAATACAGGAGGTAACACAGGATCAGTAATGTAATGTGTGTACACAGTGACTGTACCAGCAGAATAGTGAGTGCAGCTCTGGAGTATAATACAGGATGTAACTCAGCATCAGAAATGTAATGTATGTACACAGTGACTGCACCAGCAGAATAGTGAGTGCAGCTCTGGAGTATAATACAGGAGGTAAATCAGGATCAGTAATGTATGTACACAGTGACTGCACCAGCAGAATAGTGAGTGCAGCTCTGGAGTATAATACAGGAGGTAACTCAGGATCAGTAATGTATGTATGTACACAGTGACTGCACCAGCAGAATAGTGAGTGCAGCTCTGGAGTATAATACAGGAGGTAACTCGGGATCAGTAATGTATGTACACAGTGACTGCACCAGTAGAATAGTGAGTGCAGCTCTGGAGTATAATATAGGATGTAACTCAGGATCAGTACAGGATCAGTAATGTAATGTATGTACACAGTGACTGCACCAGCAGAATAGTGAGTGTAGCTCTGGAGTATAATACCGGAGGTAACTCAGGATCAGTAATGTATGTATGTACACAGTGACTGCACCAGCAGAATAGTGAGTGCAGCTCTAGAGTATAATACAGGATGTAACTCAGGATCAGTACAGGATCAGTAATGTAATGTATGTACACAGTGACTGCACCAGCAGAATAGTGAGTGCAGCTCTGGAGTATAATACAGGAGGTAACTCAGGATCAGTAATGTATGTACACAGTGACTGCACCAGTAGAATAGTGAATGCAGCTCTGGAGTATAATACAGGATGTAACTCAGGATCAGAAATGTAATGTATGTACACAGTGACTGCACCAGCAGAATAGTGAGTGCAGCTCTGGAGTATAATACAGGGGGTAACTCCGGATCAGTAATGTATGTATGTACACATTGACTGCACCAGCAGAATAGTGAGTGCAGCTCTGGAGTATAATACAGGATGTAACTCAGGATCAGTACAGGATCAGTAATGTAATGTATGTACACAGTGACTGCACCAGCAGAATAGTGAGTGCAGCTCTGGAGTATAATACAGGAGGTAACTCAGGATCAGTAATGTATGTACACAGTGACTGCACCAGCAGAATAGTGAGTGCAGCTCTGGAGTATAATACAGGATGTAACTCAGGATCAGAAATGTAATGTATGTACACAGTGACTGCAACAGCAGAATAGTGAGTGCAGCTCTGGAGTATAATACAGGATGTAACTCAGGATCAGTACAGGATCAGTAATGTAATGTATGTACACTGACTGCGCCAGCAGAATAGTGAGTGCAGCTCTGGAGTATAATACAGGAGGTAACTCAGGATCAGTAATGTATGTATGTACACAGTGACTGCACCAGCAGAATAGTGAGTGCAGCTCTGGAGTTTAATACAGGAGGTAACTCGGGATCAGTAATGTATGTACACAGTGACTGCACCAGCAGAATAGTGAGTGCAGCTCTGGAGTATAATACAGGATGTAACTCAGGATCAGAAATGTAATGTATGTACACAGTGACTGCACCAGCAGAATAGTGAGTGCAGCTCTGGAGTATAATACAGCATGTAACTCAGGATCAGTAATGTATGTATGTACACAGTGACTGCACCAGCAGAATAGTGAGTGCAGCTCTGGAGTATAATACAGGATGTAACTCAGGATCAGTACAGGATCAGTAATGTAATGTATGTACACAGTGACTGCACCAGCAGAATAGAGAGTGCAGCTCTGGAGTATAATACAGGAGGTAACACAGGATCAGTAATGTAATGTGTGTACACAGTGACTGTACCAGCAGAATAGTGAGTGCAGCTCTGGAGTATAATACAGGATGTAACTCAGGATCAGTAATGTAATGTATGTACACAGTGACTGCACCAGCAGAATAGTGAGTGCAGCTCTGGAGTATAATACAGGAGGTAACTCAGGATCAGTAATGTATGTATGTACACAGTGACTGCACCAGCAGAATAGTGAGTGCAGCTCTGGAGTATAATACAGGATGTAACTCAGGATCAGTACAGGATCAGTAATGTAATGTTTGTACACAGTGACTGCACCAGCAGAATAGTGAGTGCAGCTCTGGAGTATAATACAGGAGGTAACTCAGGATCAGTAATGTATGTATGTACACAGTGACTGCACCAGCAGAATAGTGAGTGCAGCTCTGGAGTATAATACAGGAGGTAACTCAGGATCAGTAATGTAAATGTATGTATGTACACATTGACTGCACCAGCAGAATAGTGAGTGCAGCTCTGGAGTATAATACAGGATGTAACTCAGGATCAGAAATGTAATGTATGTACACAGTGACTGCACCAGCAGAATAGTGAGTGCAGCTCTGGAGTATAATACAGGAGGTAACTCAGGATCAGTAATGTATGTATGTACACAGTGACTGCAACAGCAGAATAGTGAGTGCAGCTCTGGAGTATAATACAGGATGTAACTCAGGATCAGTACAGGATCAGTAATGTAATGTATGTACACAGTGACTGCGCCAGCAGAATAGTGAGTGCAGCTCTGGATTATAATACAGGAGGTAACTCAGGATCAGTAATGTATGTATGTACACAGTGACTGCACCAGCAGAATAGTGAGTGCAGCTCTGGAGTATAATACAGGAGGTAACTCAGGATCAGTAATGTATGTACACAGTGACTGCACCAGCAGAATAGTGAGTGCAGCTCTGGAGTATAATACAGGATGTAACTCAGGATCAGAAATGTAATGTATGTACACAGTGACTGCACCAGCAGAATAGTGAGTGCAGCTCTGGAGTATAATACAGGAGGTAACTCAGGATCAGTAATGTATGTATGTACACAGTGACTGCACCAGCAGAATAGTGAGTGCAGCTCTAGAGTATAATACAGGATGTAACTCAGGATCAGTAATGTAATGTATGTACACAGTGACTGCACCAGCAGAATAGTGAGTGCAGCTCTGGAGTATAATACAGGAGGTAACTCAGGATCAGTAATGTATGTATGCACACATTGACTGCACCAGCAGAATAGTGAGTGCAGCTCTGGAGTATAATACAGGATGTAACTCAGGATCAGTACAGGATCAGTAATGTAATGTATGTACACAGTGACTGCACCAGCAGAATAGTGAGTGCAGCTCTGGAGTATAATACAGGAGGTAACTCAGGGTCAGTAATGTAATGTATGTACACAGTGACTGCACGAGCAGAATAGTGAGTGCAGCTCTGGAGTATAATACAGGAGGTAACTCAGGATCAGTACAGGATCAGTAATGTATGTATGTACACAGTGACTGCAACAGCAGAATAGTGAGTGCGGCTCTGGAGTATAATACAGGATGTAACTCAGGATCAGTACAGGATCAGTAATGTAATGTATATACACAGTGACTGCACCAGCAGAATAGTGAGTGCAGCTCTGGAGTATAATACAGGATGTTACTCAGGATCAGTAATGTATGTACACAGTGACTGCACCAGCAGAATAGTGAGTGCAGCTCTGGAGTATAATACAGGAGGTAACTCAGGATCAGTAATGTATGTATGTACACAGTGACTGCACCAGGAGAATAGTGAGTGCAGCTCTGGAGTATAATACAGGAGGTAACTCGGGATCAGTAATGTATGTACACAGTGACTGCACCAGCAGAATAGTGAGTGCAGCTCTGGAGTATAATACAGGATGTAACTCAGGATCAGTCCAGGATCAGTAATGTAATGTATGTACACAGTGACTGCACCAGCACAATAATGAGTGCAGCTCTGGAGTATAATACAGGAGGTAACACAGGATCAGTAATGTAATGTGTGTACACAGTGACTGTACCAGCAGAATAGTGAGTGCAGCTCTGGAGTATAATACAGGATGTAACTCAGGATCAGTAATGTATGTATGTACACAGTGACTGCACCAGGAGAATAGTGAGTGCAGCTCTGGAGTATAATACAGGAGGTAACTCGGGATCAGTAATGTATGTACACAGTGACTGCACCAGCAGAATAGTGAGTGCAGCTCTGGAGTATAATACAGGATGTAACTCAGGATCAGTCCAGGATCAGTAATGTAATGTATGTACACAGTGACTGCACCAGCAGAATAATGAGTGCAGCTCTGGAGTATAATACAGGAGGTAACACAGGATCAGTAATGTAATGTGTGTACACAGTGACTGTACCAGCAGAATAGTGAGTGCAGCTCTGGAGTATAATACAGGATGTAACTCAGCATCAGAAATGTAATGTATGTACACAGTGACTGCACCAGCAGAATAGTGAGTGCAGCTCTGGAGTATAATACAGGAGGTAAATCAGGATCAGTAATGTATGTACACAGTGACTGCACCAGCAGAATAGTGAGTGCAGCTCTGGAGTATAATACAGGAGGTAACTCAGGATCAGTAATGTATGTATGTACACAGTGACTGCACCAGCAGAATAGTGAGTGCAGCTCTGGAGTATAATACAGGAGGTAACTCGGGATCAGTAATGTATGTACACAGTGACTGCACCAGTAGAATAGTGAGTGCAGCTCTGGAGTATAATATAGGATGTAACTCAGGATCAGTACAGGATCAGTAATGTAATGTATGTACACAGTGACTGCACCAGCAGAATAGTGAGTGTAGCTCTGGAGTATAATACCGGAGGTAACTCAGGATCAGTAATGTATGTATGTACACAGTGACTGCAACAGCAGAATAGTGAGTGCGGCTCTGGAGTATAATACAGGATGTAACTCAGGATCAGTACAGGATCAGTAATGTAATGTATGTACACAGTGACTGCACCAGCAGAATAATGAGTGCAGCTCTGGAGTATAATACAGGAGGTAACACAGGATCAGTAATGTAATGTGTGTACACAGTGACTGTACCAGCAGAATAGTGAGTGCAGCTCTGGAGTATAATACAGGATGTAACTCAGCATCAGAAATATAATGTATGTACACAGTGACTGCACCAGCAGAATAGTGAGTGCAGCTCTGGAGTATAATACAGGAGGTAACTCAGGATCAGTAATGTATGTACACAGTGACTGCACCAGCAGAATAGTGAGTGCAGCTCTGGAGTATAATACAGGAGGTAACTCGGGATCAGTAATGTATGTACACAGTGACTGCACCAGCAGAATAGTGAGTGCAGCTCTGGAGTATAATACAGGATGTAACTCAGGATCAGTACAGGATCAGTAATGTAATGTATGTACACAGTGACTGCACCAGCAGAATAGTGAGTGCAGCTCTGGAGTATAATACCGGAGGTAACTCAGGATCAGTAATGTATGTATGTACACAGTGACTGCAACAGCAGAATAGTGAGTGCGGCTCTGGAGTATAATACAGGATGTAACTCAGGATCAGTACAGGATCAGTAATGTAATGTATGTACACAGTGACTGCACCAGCAGAATAGTGAGTGCAGCTCTGGAGTATAATACAGGAGGTAACTCAGGATCAGTAATGTATGTATGTACACAGTGACTGCACCAGCAGAATAGTGAGTGCAGCTCTGGAGTATAATACAGGAGGTAACTCGGGATCAGTAATGTATGTACACAGTGACTGCACCAGCAGAATAGTGAGTGCAGCTCTGGAGTATAATACAGGAGGTAACTCGGGATCAGTAATGTATGTACACAGTGACTGCACCAGCAGAATAGTGAGTGCAGCTCTGGAGTATAATACAGGATGTAACTCAGGATCAGTCCAGGATCAGTAATGTAATGTATGTACACAGTGACTGCACCAGCAGAATAATGAGTGCAGCTCTGGAGTATAATACAGGAGGTAACACAGGATCAGTAATGTAATGTGTGTACACAGTGACTGTACCAGCAGAATAGTGAGTGCAGCTCTGGAGTATAATACAGGATGTAACTCAGGATCAGTAATGTATGTATGTACACAGTGACTGCACCAGGAGAATAGTGAGTGCAGCTCTGGAGTATAATACAGGAGGTAACTCGGGATCAGTAATGTATGTACACAGTGACTGCACCAGCAGAATAGTGAGTGCAGCTCTGGAGTATAATACCGGAGGTAACTCAGGATCAGTAATGTATGTATGTACACAGTGACTGCACCAGCAGAATAGTGAGTGCAGCTCTGGAGTATAATACAGGATGTAACTCAGGATCAGTAATGTAATGTATGTACACAGTGACTGCACCAGCAGAATAGTGAGTGCAGCTCTGGAGTATAATACAGGATGTAACTCAGGATCAGTAATGTAATGTATGTACACAGTGACTGCACCAGCAGAATAATGAGTGCAGCTCTGGAGTATAATACAGGAGGTAACACAGGATCAGTAATGTAATGTGTGTACACAGTGACTGTACCATCAGAATAGTGAGTGCAGCTCTGGAGTATAATACAGGATGTAACTCAGCATCAGAAATGTAATGTATGTACACAGTGACTGCACAAGCAGAATAGTGAGTGCAGCTCTGGAGTATAATACAGGAGGTAACTCAGGATCAGTAATGTATGTATGTACACAGTGACTGCACCAGCAGAATAGTGAGTGCAGCTCTGGAGTATAATACAGGAGGTAACTCGGGATCAGTAATGTATGTACACAGTGACTGCACCAGCAGAATAGTGAGTGCAGCTCTGGAGTATAATACAGGATGTAACTCAGGATCAGTACAGGATCAGTAATGTAATGTATGTACACAGTGACTGCACCAGCAGAATAGTGAGTGCAGCTCTGGAGTATAATACCGGAGGTAACTCAGGATCAGTAATGTATGTATGTACACAGTGACTGCAACAGCAGAATAGTGAGTGCGGCTCTGGAGTATAATACAGGATGTAACTCAGGATCAGTACAGGATCAGTAATGTAATGTATGTACACAGTGACTGCACCAGCAGAATAATGAGTGCAGCTCTGGAGTATAATACAGGAGGTAACACAGGATCAGTAATGTAATGTGTGTACACAGTGACTGTACCAGCAGAATAGTGAGTGCAGCTCTCGAGTATAATACAGGATGTAACTCAGCATCAGAAATATAATGTATGTACACAGTGACTGCACCAGCAGAATAGTGAGTGCAGCTCTGGAGTATAATACAGGAGGTAACTTAGGATCAGTAATGTATGTACACAGTGACTGCATCAGCAGAATAGTGAGTGCAGCTCTGGAGTATAATACAGGAGGTAACTCAGGATCAGTAATGTATGTATGTACACAGTGACTGCACCAGCAGAATAGTGAGTGCAGCTCTGGAGTATAATACAGGAGGTAACTCGGGATCAGTAATGTATGTACACAGTGACTGCACCAGCAGAATAGTGAGTGCAGCTCTGGAGTATAATACAGGATGTAACTCAGGATCAGTACAGGATCAGTAATGTAATGTATGTACACAGTGACTGCACCAGCAGAATAGTGAGTGCAGCTCTGGAGTATAATACCGGAGGTAACTCAGGATCAGTAATGTATGTATGTACACAGTGACTGCAACAGCAGAATAGTGAGTGCGGCTCTGGAGTATAATACAGGATGTAACTCAGGATCAGTACAGGATCAGTAATGTAATGTATGTACACAGTGACTGCACCAGCAGAATAGTGAGTGCAGCTCTGGAGTATAATACAGGAGGTAACTCAGGATCAGTAATGTATGTATGTACACAGTGACTGCACCAGCAGAATAGTGAGTGCAGCTCTGGAGTATAATACAGGAGGTAACTCGGGATCAGTAATGTATGTACACAGTGACTGCACCAGCAGAATAGTGAGTGCAGCTCTGGAGTATAATACAGGATGTAACTCAGGATCAGTCCAGGATCAGTAATGTAATGTATGTACACAGTGACTGCACCAGCAGAATAATGAGTGCAGCTCTGGAGTATAATACAGGAGGTAACACAGGATCAGTAATGTAATGTGTGTACACAGTGACTGTACCAGCAGAATAGTGAGTGCAGCTCTGGAGTATAATACAGGATGTAACTCAGCATCAGAAATGTAATGTATGTACACAGTGACTGCACCAGCAGAATAGTGAGTGCAGCTCTGGAGTATAATACAGGAGGTAACTCAGGATCAGTAATGTATGTACACAGTGACTGCACCAGCAGAATAGTGAGTGCAGCTCTGGAGTATAATACAGGAGGTAACTCAGGATCAGTAATGTATGTATGTACACAGTGACTGCACCAGCAGAATAGTGAGTGCAGCTCTGGAGTATAATACAGGAGGTAACTCGGGATCAGTAATGTATGTACACAGTGACTGCACCAGCAGAATAGTGAGTGCAGCTCTGGAGTATAATACAGGATGTAACTCAGGATCAGTAATGTAATGTATGTACACAGTGACTGCACCAGCAGAATAGTGAGTGCAGCTCTGGAGTATAATACAGGAGGTAACTCAGGATCAGTAATGTATGTATGTACACAGTGACTGCACCAGCAGAATAGTGAGTGCAGCTCTGGAGTATAATACAGGAGGTAACTCGGGATCAGTAATGTATGTACACAGTGACTGCACCAGCAGAATAGTGAGTGCAGCTCTGGAGTATAATACCGGAGGTAACTCAGGATCAGTAATGTATGTATGTACACAGTGACTGCACCAGCAGAATAGTGAGTGCAGCTCTGGAGTATAATACAGGATGTAACTCAGGATCAGTACAGGATCAGTAATGTAATGTATGTACACAGTGACTGCACCAGCAGAATAGTGAGTGCAGCTCTGGAGTATAGTACAGGAGGTAACTCAGGATCAGTAATGTATGTACACAGTGACTGCACCAGCAGAATAGTGAGTGCAGCTCTGGAGTATAATACAGGATGTAACTCAGGATCAGAAATGTAATGTATGTATACAGTGACTGCACCAGCAGAATAGTGAGTGCAGCTCTGGAGTATAATACAGGAGGTAACTCAGGATCAGTAATGTATGTATGTACACAGTGACTGCACGAGCAGAATAGTGAGTGCAGCTCTGGAGTATAATACAGGAGGTAACTCAGGATCAGTAATGTATGTATGTACACAGTGACTGCACCAGCAGAATAGTGAGTGCAGCTCTGGAGTATAATACAGGAGGTAACTCGGGATCAGTAATGTATGTACACAGTGACTGCACCAGCAGAATAGTGAGTGCAGCTCTGGAGTATAATACAGGATGTAACTCAGGATCAGTACAGGATCAGTAATGTAATGTATGTACACAGTGACTGCACCAGCAGAATAGTGAGTGCAGCTCTGGAGTATAATACAGGAGGTAACTCGGGATCAGTAATGTATGTACACAGTGACTGCACCAGCAGAATAGTGAGTGCAGCTCTGGAGTATAATACAGGATGTAACTCAGGATCAGTCCAGGATCAGTAATGTAATGTATGTACACAGTGACTGCACCAGCAGAATAATGAGTGCAGCTCTGGAGTATAATACAGGAGGTAACACAGGATCAGTAATGTAATGTGTGTACACAGTGACTGTACCAGCAGAATAGTGAGTGCAGCTCTGGAGTATAATACAGGATGTAACTCAGCATCAGAAATGTAATGTATGTACACAGTGACTGCACCAGCAGAATAGTGAGTGCAGCTCTGGAGTATAATACAGGAGGTAACTCAGGATCAGTAATGTATGTATGTACACAGTGACTGCACCAGCAGAATAGTGAGTGCAGCTCTGGAGTATAATACAGGAGGTAACTCGGGATCAGTAATGTATGTACACAGTGACTGCACCAGCAGAATAGTGAGTGCAGCTCTGGAGTATAATACAGGATGTAACTCAGGATCAGTAATGTAATGTATGTACACAGTGACTGCACCAGCAGAATAGTGAGTGCAGCTCTGGAGTATAATACAGGAGGTAACTCAGGATCAGTAATGTATGTATGTACACAGTGACTGCACCAGCAGAATAGTGAGTGCAGCTCTGGAGTATAATACAGGAGGTAACTCGGGATCAGTAATGTATGTACACAGTGACTGCACCAGCAGAATAGTGAGTGCAGCTCTGGAGTATAATACCGGAGGTAACTCAGGATCAGTAATGTATGTATGTACACAGTGACTGCACCAGCAGAATAGTGAGTGCAGCTCTGGAGTATAATACAGGATGTAACTCAGGATCAGTACAGGATCAGTAATGTAATGTATGTACACAGTGACTGCACCAGCAGAATAGTGAGTGCAGCTCTGGAGTATAGTACAGGAGGTAACTCAGGATCAGTAATGTATGTACACAGTGACTACACCAGCAGAATAGTGAGTGCAGCTCTGGAGTATAATACAGGATGTAACTCAGGATCAGAAATGTAATGTATGTATACTGTGACTGCACCAGCAGAATAGTGAGTGCAGCTCTGGAGTATAATACAGGAGGTAACTCAGGATCAGTAATGTATGTATGTACACAGTGACTGCACGAGCAGAATAGTGAGTGCAGCTCTGGAGTATAATACAGGATGTAACTCAGGATCAGTACAGGATCAGTAATGTAATGTATGTACACAGTGACTGCACCAGCAGAATAGTGAGTGCAGCTCTGGAGTATAATACAGGAGGTAACTCAGGATCAGTAATGTGTGTATGTACACAGTGACTGCACCAGCAGAATAGTGAGTGCAGCTCTGGAGTATAATACAGGATGTAACTCAGGATCAGTACAGGATCAGTAATGTAATGTATGTACACAGTGACTGCACCAGCACAATAGTGAGTGCAGCTCTGGAGTATAATACAGGAGGTAACTCGGGATCAGTAATGTATGTACACAGTGACTGCACCAGCAGAATAGTGAGTGCAGCTCTGGAGTATAACACAGGATGTAACTCAGGATCAGTACAGGATCAGTAATGTAATGTATGTACACAGTGACTGCACCAGCAGAATAGTGAGTGCAGCTCTGGAGTATAATACAAGAGGTAACTCAGGATGAGTAATGTATGTATGTACACAGTGACTGCACCAGCAGAATAGTGAGTGCAGCTCTGGAGTATAATACAGGATGTAACTCAGGATCAGTACAGGATCAGTAATGTAATGTATGTACACAGTGACTGCACCAGCACAATAGTGAGTGCAGCTCTGGAGTATAATACAGGAGGTAACTCGGGATCAGTAATGTATGTACACAGTGACTGCACGAGCAGAATAGTGAGTGCAGCTCTGGAGTATAATACAGGATGTAACTCAGGATCAGTAATGTATGTATGTACACAGTGACTGCACCAGCAGAATAGTGAGTGCAGCTCTGGAGTATAATACAGGATGTAACTCAGGATCAGTACAGGATCAGTAATGTAATGTATGTACACAGTGACTGCACCAGCAGAATAGTGAGTGCAGCTCTGGAGTATAATACAGGAGGTAACTCAGGATCAGTAATGTATGTATGTACACAGTGACTGCACCAGCAGAATAGTGAGTGCAGCTCTGGAGTATAATGCAGGATGTAACTCAGGATCAGTACAGGATCAGTAATGTAATGTATGTACACAGTGACTGCACCAGCACAATAGTGAGTGCAGCTCTGGAGTATAATACAGGAGGTAACTCAGGATCAGTAATGTATGTACCCAGTGACTGCACCAGCAGAATAGTGAGTGCAGCTCTGGAGTATAACACAGGATGTAACTCAGGATCAGTACAGGATCAGTAATGTAATGTATGTACACAGTGACTGCACCAGCAGAATAGTGAGTGCAGCTCTGGAGTATAATACAAGAGGTAACTCAGGATGAGTAATGTATGTATGTACACAGTGACTGCACCAGCAGAATAGTGAGTGCAGCTCTGGAGTATAATACAGGATGTAACTCAGGATCAGTAATGTAATGTATGTACACAGTGACTGCACCAGCAGAATAGTGAGTGCAGCTCTAGAGTATAATACAGGAGGTAACTCAGGATCAGTAATGTATGTATGTATACAATGACTGCACCAGCAGAATAGTGAGTGCAGCTCTGGAGTATAATACAGGATGTAACTCAGGATCAGTACAGGATCAGTAATGTAATGTATGTACACAGTGACTGCACCAGCAGAATAGTGAGTGCAGCTCTGGAGTATAATACAGGATGTAACTCAGGATCAGTACAGGATCAGTAATGTAATGTATGTACACAGTGACTGCACCAGCAGAATAGTGAGTGCAGCTCTGGAGTATAATACCGGAGGTAACTCAGGATCAGTAATGTAATGTATGTACACAGTGACTGCAACAGCAGAATAGTGAGTGCGGCTCTGGAGTATAATACAGGATGTAACTCAGGATCAGTACAGGATCAGTAATGTAATGTATGTACACAGTGACTGCACCAGCAGAATAATGAGTGCAGCTCTGGAGTATAATACAGGAGGTAACACAGGATCAGTAATGTAATGTGTGTACACAGTGACTGTACCAGCAGAATAGTGAGTGCAGCTCTGGAGTATAATACAGGATGTAACTCAGCATCAGAAATATAATGTATGTACACAGTGACTGCACCAGCAGAATAGTGAGTGCAGCTCTGGAGTATAATACAGGAGGTAACTCAGGATCAGTAATGTATGTACACAGTGACTGCACGAGCAGAATAGTGAGTGCAGCTCTGGAGTATAATACAGGAGGTAACTCAGGATCAGTAATGTATGTATGTACACAGTGACTGCACCAGCAGAATAGTGAGTGCAGCTCTGGAGTATAATACAGGAGGTAACTCGGGATCAGTAATGTATGTACACAGTGACTGCACCAGCAGAATAGTGAGTGCAGCTCTGGAGTATAATACAGGATGTAACTCAGGATCAGTAATGTAATGTATGTACACAGTGACTGCACCAGCAGAATAGTGAGTGCAGCTCTGGAGTATAATACCGGAGGTAACTCAGGATCAGTAATGTATGTATGTACACAGAGACTGCAACAGCAGAATAGTGAGTGCGGCTCTGGAGTATAATACAGGATGTAACTCAGGATCAGTACAGGATCAGTAATGTAATGTATGTACACAGTGACTGCACCAGCAGAATAGTGAGTGCAGCTCTGGAGTATAATACAGGAGGTAACTCAGGATCAGTAATGTATGTATGTACACAGTGACTGCACCAGCAGAATAGTGAGTGCAGCTCTGGAGTATAATACAGGAGGTAACTCTGGATCAGTAATGTATGTACACAGTGACTGCACCAGCAGAATAGTGAGTGCAGCTCTGGAGTATAATACAGGATGTAACTCAGGATCAGTCCAGGATCAGTAATGTAATGTATGTACACAGTGACTGCACCAGCAGAATAATGAGTGCAGCTCTGGAGTATAATACAGGAGGTAACACAGGATCAGTAATGTAATGTGTGTACACAGTGACTGTACCAGCAGAATAGTGAGTGCAGCTCTGGAGTATAATACAGGATGTAACTCAGCATCAGAAATGTAATGTATGTACACAGTGACTGCACCAGCAGAATAGTGAGTGCAGCTCTAGAGTATAATACAGGAGGTAACTCAGGATCAGTAATGTATGTACACAGTGACTGCACCAGCAGAATAGTGAGTGCAGCTCTGGAGTATAATACAGGAGGTAACTCAGGATCAGTAATGTATGTATGTACACAGTGACTGCACCAGCAGAATAGTGAGTGCAGCTCTGGAGTATAATACAGGAGGTAACTCGGGATCAGTAATGTATGTACACAGTGACTGCACCAGCAGAATAGTGAGTGCAGCTCTGGAGTATAATACAGGATGTAACTCAGGATCAGTAATGTAATGTATGTACACAGTGACTGCACCAGCAGAATAGTGAGTGCAGCTCTGGAGTATAATACAGGAGGTAACTCAGGATCAGTAATGTATGTATGTACACAGTGACTGCACCAGCAGAATAGTGAGTGCAGCTCTGGAGTATAATACAGGAGGTAACTCGGGATCAGTAATGTATGTACACAGTGACTGCACCAGCAGAATAGTGAGTGCAGCTCTGGAGTATAATACCGGAGGTAACTCAGGATCAGTAATGTATGTATGTACACAGAGACTGCAACAGCAGAATAGTGAGTGCGGCTCTGGAGTATAATACAGGATGTAACTCAGGATCAGTACAGGATCAGTAATGTAATGTATGTACACAGTGACTGCACCAGCAGAATAGTGAGTGCAGCTCTGGAGTATAATACCGGAGGTAACTCAGGATCAGTAATGTATGTATGTACACAGAGACTGCAACAGCAGAATAGTGAGTGCGGCTCTGGAGTATAATACAGGATGTAACTCAGGATCAGTACAGGATCAGTAATGTAATGTATGTACACAGTGACTGCACCAGCAGAATAGTGAGTGCAGCTCTGGAGTATAATACAGGAGGTAACTCAGGATCAGTAATGTATGTATGTACACAGTGACTGCACCAGCAGAATAGTGAGTGCAGCTCTGGAGTATAATACAGGAGGTAACTCTGGATCAGTAATGTATGTACACAGTGACTGCACCAGCAGAATAGTGAGTGCAGCTCTGGAGTATAATACAGGATGTAACTCAGGATCAGTCCAGGATCAGTAATGTAATGTATGTACACAGTGACTGCACCAGCAGAATAATGAGTGCAGCTCTGGAGTATAATACAGGAGGTAACACAGGATCAGTAATGTAATGTGTGTACACAGTGACTGTACCAGCAGAATAGTGAGTGCAGCTCTGGAGTATAATACAGGATGTAACTCAGCATCAGAAATGTAATGTATGTACACAGTGACTGCACCAGCAGAATAATGAGTGCAGCTCTGGAGTATAATACAGGAGGTAACTCAGGATCAGTAATGTATGTACACAGTGACTGCACCAGCAGAATAGTGAGTGCAGCTCTGGAGTATAATACAGGAGGTAACTCAGGATCAGTAATGTATGTATGTACACAGTGACTGCACCAGCAGAATAGTGAGTGCAGCTCTGGAGTATAATACAGGAGGTAACTCGGGATCAGTAATGTATGTACACAGTGACTGCACCAGCAGAATAGTGAGTGCAGCTCTGGAGTATAATACAGGATGTAACTCAGGATCAGTAATGTAATGTATGTACACAGTGACTGCACCAGCAGAATAGTGAGTGCAGCTCTGGAGTATAATACAGGAGGTAACTCAGGATCAGTAATGTATGTATGTACACAGTGACTGCACCAGCAGAATAGTGAGTGCAGCTCTGGAGTATAATACAGGAGGTAACTCGGGATCAGTAATGTATGTACACAGTGACTGCACCAGCAGAATAGTGAGTGCAGCTCTGGAGTATAATACCGGAGGTAACTCAGGATCAGTAATGTATGTATGTACACAGTGACTGCACCAGCAGAATAGTGAGTGCAGCTCTGGAGTATAATACAGGATGTAACTCAGGATCAGTACAGGATCAGTAATGTAATGTATGTACACAGTGACTGCACCAGCAGAATAGTGAGTGCAGCTCTGGAGTATAGTACAGGAGGTAACTCAGGATCAGTAATGTATGTACACAGTGACTGCACCAGCAGAATAGTGAGTGCAGCTCTGGAGTATAATACAGGATGTAACTCAGGATCAGAAATGTAATGTATGTATACAGTGACTGCACCAGCAGAATAGTGAGTGCAGCTCTGGAGTATAATACAGGAGGTAACTCAGGATCAGTAATGTATGTATGTACACAGTGACTGCACGAGCAGAATAGTGAGTGCAGCTCTGGAGTATAATACAGGAGGTAACTCAGGATCAGTAATGTATGTATGTACACAGTCACTGCACCAGCAGAATAGTGAGTGCAGCTCTGGAGTATAATACAGGAGGTAACTCGGGATCAGTAATGTATGTACACAGTGACTGCACCAGCAGAATAGTGAGTGCAGCTCTGGAGTATAATACAGGATGTAACTCAGGATCAGTACAGGATCAGTAATGTAATGTATGTACACAGTGACTGCACCAGCAGAATAGTGAGTGCAGCTCTGGAGTATAATACCGGAGGTAACTCAGGATCAGTAATGTATGTATGTACACAGTGACTGCAACAGCAGAATAGTGAGTGCGGCTCTGGAGTATAATACAGGATGTAACTCAGGATCAGTCCAGGATCAGTAATGTAATGTATGTACACAGTGACTGCACCAGCAGAATAGTGAGTGCAGCTCTGGAGTATAATACAGGAGGTAACTCAGGATCAGTAATGTATGTATGTACACAGTGACTGCACCAGCAGAATAGTGAGTGCAGCTCTGGAGTATAATACAGGAGGTAACTCGGGATCAGTAATGTATGTACACAGTGACTGCACCAGCAGAATAGTGAGTGCAGCTCTGGAGTATAATACAGGATGTAACTCAGGATCAGTCCAGGATCAGTAATGTAATGTATGTACACAGTGACTGCACCAGCAGAATAATGAGTGCAGCTCTGGAGTATAATACAGGAGGTAACACAGGATCAGTAATGTAATGTGTGTACACAGTGACTGTACCACCAGAATAGTGAGTGCAGCTCTGGAGTATAATACAGGATGTAACTCAGCATCAGAAATGTAATGTATGTACACAGTGACTGCACCAGCAGAATAGTGAGTGCAGCTCTGGAGTATAATACAGGAGGTAACTCAGGATCAGTAATGTATGTATGTACACAGTGACTGCACCAGCAGAATATTGAGTGCAGCTCTGGAGTATAATACAGGAGGTAACTCGGGATCAGTAATGTATGTACACAGTGACTGCACCAGCAGAATAGTGAGTGCAGCTCTGGAGTATAATACAGGATGTAACTCAGGATCAGTAATGTAATGTATGTACACAGTGACTGCACCAGCAGAATAGTGAGTGCAGCTCTGGAGTATAATACAGGAGGTAACTCAGGATCAGTAATGTATGTATGTACACAGTGACTGCACCAGCAGAATATTGAGTGCAGCTCTGGAGTATAATACAGGAGGTAACTCGGGATCAGTAATGTATGTACACAGTGACTGCACCAGCAGAATAGTGAGTGCAGCTCTGGAGTATAATACCGGAGGTAACTCAGGATCAGTAATGTATGTATGTACACAGTGACTGCACCAGCAGAATAGTGAGTGCAGCTCTGGAGTATAATACAGGATGTAACTCAGGATCAGTACAGGATCAGTAATGTAATATATGTACACAGTGACTGCACCAGCAGAATAGTGAGTGCAGCTCTGGAGTATAGTACAGGAGGTAACTCAGGATCAGTAATGTATGTACACAGTGACTACACCACCAGAATAGTGAGTGCAGCTCTGGAGTATAATACAGGATGTAACTCAGGATCAGAAATGTAATGTATGTATACTGTGACTGCACCAGCAGAATAGTGAGTGCAGCTCTGGAGTATAATACAGGAGGTAACTCAGGATCAGTAATGTATGTATGTACACAGTGACTGCACGAGCAGAATAGTGAGTGCAGCTCTGGAGTATAATACAGGATGTAACTCAGGATCAGTACAGGATCAGTAATGTAATGTATGTACACAGTGACTGCACCAGCACAATAGTGAGTGCAGCTCTGGAGTATAATACAGGAGGTAACTCGGGATCAGTAATGTATGTACACAGTGACTGCACCAGCAGAATAGTGAGTGCAGCTCTGGAGTATAACACAGGATGTAACTCAGGATCAGTACAGGATCAGTAATGTAATGTATGTACACAGTGACTGCACCAGCACAATAGTGAGTGCAGCTCTGGAGTATAATACAGGAGGTAACTCGGGATCAGTAATGTATGTACACAGTGACTGCACCAGCAGAATAGTGAGTGCAGCTCTGGAGTATAACACAGGATGTAACTCAGGATCAGTACAGGATCAGTAATGTAATGTATGTACACAGTGACTGCACCAGCAGAATAGTGAGTGCAGCTCTGGAGTATAATACAAGAGGTAACTCCGGATGAGTAATGTATGTATGTACACAGTGACTGCACCAGCAGAATAGTGAGTGCAGCTCTGGAGTATAATACAGGATGTAACTCAGGATCAGTACAGGATCAGTAATGTAATGTATGTACACAGTGACTGCACCAGCACAATAGTGAGTGCAGCTCTGGAGTATAATACAGGAGGTAACTCGGGATCAGTAATGTATGTACACAGTGACTGCACGAGCAGAATAGTGAGTGCAGCTCTGGAGTATAATACAGGATGTAACTCAGGATCAGTAATGTATGTATGTACACAGTGACTGCACCAGCAGAATAGTGAGTGCAGCTCTGGAGTATAATACAGGATGTAACTCAGGATCAGTACAGGATCAGTAATGTAATGTATGTACACACTGACTGCACCAGCAGAATAGTGAGTGCAGCTCTGGAGTATAATACAGGAGGTAACTCAGGATCAGTAATGTATGTATGTACACAGTGACTGCACCAGCAGAATAGTGAGTGCAGCTCTGGAGTATAATACAGGAGGTAACTCAGGATCAGTAATGTATGTATGTATACAATGACTGCACCAGCAGAATAGTGAGTGCAGCTCTGGAGTATAATACAGGATGTAACTCAGGATCAGTACAGGATCAGTAATGTAATGTATGTACACAGTGACTGCACCAGCAGAATAGTGAGTGCAGCTCTGGAGTATAATACAGGAGGTAACTCGGGATCAGTAATGTATGTACACAGTGACTGCACCAGCAGAATAGTGAGTGCAGCTCTGGAGTATAATACAGGATGTAACTCAGGATCAGAAATGTAATGTATGTACACAGTGACTGCACCAGCAGAATAGTGAGTGCAGCTCTGGAGTATAATACAGGAGGTAACTCAGGATCAGTAATGTATGTATGTACACAGTGACTGCACCAGCAGAATAGTGAGTGCAGCTCTGGAGTATAATACAGGATGTAACTCAGGATCAGTACAGGATCAGTAATGTAATGTATGTACACAGTGACTGCACCAGCAGAATAGTGAGTGCAGCTCTGGAGTATAATACAGGAGGTAACTCAGGGTCAGTAATGTATGTACACAGTGACTGCACCAGCAGAATAGTGAGTGCAGCTCTGGAGTATAATACAGGAGGTAACTCAGGATCAGTAATGTATGTATGTACACAGTGACTGCACCAGCAGAATAGTGAGTGCAGCTCTGGAGTATAACACAGGATGTAACTCAGGATCAGTACAGGATCAGTAATGTAACGTATGTACACAGTGACTGCACCAGCAGAATAGTGAGTGCAGCTCTGGAGTATAATACAAGAGGTAACTCAGGATCAGTAATGTATGTATGTACACAGTGACTGCACCAGCAGAATAGTGAGTGCAGCTCTGGAGTATAATACAGGAGGTAACTCAGGATCAGTAATGTATGTATGTACACAGTGACTGCACCAGCAGAATAGTGAGTGCAGCTCTGGAGTATAACACAGGATGTAACTCAGGGTCAGTACAGGATCAGTAATGTAATGTATGTACACAGTGACTGCACCAGCAGAATAGTGAGTGCAGCTCTGGAGTATAATACAGGAGGTAACTCAGGATCAGTAATGTATGTATGTACACAGTGACTGCACCAGCAGAATAGTGAGTGCAGCTCTGGAGTATAATACAGGATGTAACTCAGGATCAGTATAGGATCAGTAATGTAATGTATGTACACAGTGACTGCACCAGCAGAATAGTGAGTGCAGCTCTGGAGTATAATACAGGAGGTAACTCGGGATCAGTAATGTATGTACACAGTGACTGCACCAGCAGAATAGTGAGTGCAGCTCTGGAGTATAATACAGGATGTAACTCAGGATCAGAAATGTAATGTATGTACACAGTGACTGCACCAGCAGAATAGTGAGTGCAGCTCTGGAGTATAATACAGGAGGTAACTCAGGATCAGTAATGTATGTATGTACACAGTGACTGCACCAGCAGAATAGTGAGTGCAGCTCTGGAGTATAACACAGGATGTAACTCAGGATCAGTACAGGATCAGTAATGTAACGTATGTACACAGTGACTGCACCAGCAGAATAGTGAGTGCAGCTCTGGAGTATAATACAAGAGGTAACTCAGGATCAGTAATGTATGTATGTACACAGTGACTGCACCAGCAGAATAGTGAGTGCAGCTCTGGAGTATAATACAGGAGGTAACTCAGGATCAGTAATGTATGTATGTACACAGTGACTGCACCAGCAGAATAGTGAGTGCAGCTCTGGAGTATAACACAGGATGTAACTCAGGGTCAGTACAGGATCAGTAATGTAATGTATGTACACAGTGACTGCACCAGCAGAATAGTGAGTGCAGCTCTGGAGTATAATACAGGAGGTAACTCAGGATCAGTAATGTATGTATGTACACAGTGACTGCACCAGCAGAATAGTGAGTGCAGCTCTGGAGTATAATACAGGATGTAACTCAGGATCAGTATAGGATCAGTAATGTAATGTATGTACACAGTGACTGCACCAGCAGAATAGTGAGTGCAGCTCTGGAGTATAATACAGGAGGTAACTCGGGATCAGTAATGTATGTACACAGTGACTGCACCAGCAGAATAGTGAGTGCAGCTCTGGAGTATAATACAGGATGTAACTCAGGATCAGAAATGTAATGTATGTACACAGTGACTGCACCAGCAGAATAGTGAGTGCAGCTCTGGAGTATAATACAGGAGGTAACTCAGGATCAGTAATGTATGTATGTACACAGTGACTGCACCAGCAGAATAGTGAGTGCAGCTCTGGAGTATAATACAGGATGTAACTCAGGATCAGTACAGGATCAGTAATGTAATGTATGTACACAGTGACTGCACGAGCAGAATAGTGAGTGCAGCTCTGGAGTATAATACAGGATGTAACTCAGGATCAGTACAGGATCAGTAATGTAATGTATGTACACAGTGACTGCACCAGCAGAATAGTGAGTGCAGCTCTGGAGTATAATACAGGAGGTAACTCAGGATCAGTACAGGATCAGTAATGTAATGTATGTACACAGTGACTGCACCAGCAGAATAGTGAGTGCAGCTCTGGAGTATAATACAGGAGGTAACTCAGGATCAGAAATGTAATGTATGTACACAGTGACTGCACCAGCAGAATAGTGAGTGCAGCTCTGGAGTATAATACAGGAGGTAACTCAGGATCAGTAATGTATGTATGTACACAGTGACTGCACCAGCTGAATAGTGAGTGCAGCTCTGGAGTATAATACAGGATGTAACTCAGGATCAGTACAGGATCAGTAATGTAATGTATGTACACAGTGACTGCACCAGCAGAATAGTGAGTGCAGCTCTGGAGTATAATACAGGAGGTAACTCAGGGTCAGTAATGTATGTACACAGTGACTGCACCAGCAGAATAGTGAGTGCAGCTGTGGAGTATAATACAGGATGTAACTCAGGATCAGAAATGTAATGTATGTACACAGTGACTGCACCAGCAGAATAGTGAGTGCAGCTCTGGAGTATAATACAGGATGTAACTCAGGATCAGAAATGTAATGTATGTACACAGTGACTGCACCAGCAGAATAGTGAGTGCAGCTCTGGAGTATAATACAAGAGGTAACTCAGGATGAGTAATGTATGTCTGTACACAGTGACTGCACCAGCAGAATAGTGACTGCAGCTCTGGAGTATAATACAGGATGTAACTCAGGATCAGTACAGGATCAGTAATGTAATGTATGTACACAGTGACTGCACCAGCACAATAGTGAGTGCAGCTCTGGAGTATAATACAGGAGGTAACTCGGGATCAGTAATGTATGTATGTACACAGTGACTGCACCAGCAGAATAGTGAGTGCAGCTCTGGAGTATAATACAAGAGGTAACTCAGGATCAGTAATGTATGTATGTACACAGTGACTGCACCAGCAGAATAGTGAGTGCAGCTCTGGAGTATAATACAGGAGGTAACTCAGGATCAGTAATGTATGTATGTACACAGTGACTGCACCAGCAGAATAGTGAGTGCAGCTCTGGAGTATAATACAGGATGTAACTCAGGATCAGTACAGGATCAGTAATGTAATGTATGTACACAGTGACTGCACCAGCAGAATAGTGAGTGCAGCTCTGGAGTATAATACAGGAGGTAACTCGGGATCAGTAATGTATGTACACAGTGACTGCACCAGCAGAATAGTGAGTGCAGCTCTGGAGTATAATACAGGATGTAACTCAGGATCAGAAATGTAATGTATGTACACAGTGACTGCACCAGCAGAATAGTGAGTGCAGCTCTGGAGTATAATACAGGATGTAACTCAGGATCAGTAATGTATGTATGTACACAGTGACTGCACCAGCAGAATAGTGAGTGCAGCTCTGGAGTATAATACAGGAGGTAACTCGGGATCAGTAATGTATGTATGTACACAGTGACTGCTCCAGCAGAATAGTGAGTGCAGCTCTGGAGTATAATACAGGATGTATCTCAGGATCAGTACAGGATCAGTAATGTAATGTATGTACACAGTGACTGCACGAGCAGAATAGTGAGTGCAGCTCTGGAGTATAATACAGGATGTAACTCAGGATCAGTACAGGATCAGTAATGTAATGTATGTACACAGTGACTGCACCAGCAGAATAGTGAGTGCAGCTCTGGAGTATAATACAGGAGGTAACTCAGGATCAGTAATGTATGTATGTACACAGTGACTGCACCAGCAGAATAGTGAGTGCAGCTCTGGAGTATAATACAGGATGTAACTCAGGATCAGTAATGTAATGTATGTACACAGTGACTGCACCAGCACAATAGTGAGTGCAGCTCTGGAGTATAATACAGGAGGTAACTCGGGATCAGTAATGTATGTACACAGTGACTGCACCAGCAGAATAGTGAGTGCAGCTCTGGAGTATAACACAGGATGTAACTCAGGATCAGTACAGGATCAGTAATGTAATGTATGTACACAGTGACTGCACCAGCAGAATAGTGAGTGCAGCTCTGGAGTATAATACAAGAGGTAACTCAGGATGAGTAATGTATGTATGTACACAGTGACTGCACCAGCAGAATAGTGAGTGCAGCTCTGGAGTATAATACAGGATGTAAGTCAGGATCAGTACAGGATCAGTAATGTAATGTATGTACACAGTGACTGCACCAGCACAATAGTGAGTGCAGCTCTGGAGTATAATACAGGAGGTAACTCGGGATCAGTAATGTATGTACACAGTGACTGCACCAGCAGAATAGTGAGTGCAGCTCTGGAGTATAATACAGGAGGTAACTCAGGATCAGTAATGTAATGTATGTACACAGTGACTGCACCAGCAGAATAGTGAGTGCAGCTCTGGAGTATAATACAAGAGGTAACTCAGGATCAGTAATGTATGTATGTACACAGTGACAGCACCAGCAGAATAGTGAGTGCAGCTCTGGAGTATAATACAGGATGTAACTCAGGATCAGTACAGGATCAGTAATGTAATGTATGTACACAGTGACTGCACCAGCAGAATAGTGAGTGCAGCTCTGGAGTATAATACAGGAGGTAACTCGGGATCAGTAATGTATGTACACAGTGACTGCACCAGCAGAATAGTGAGTGCAGCTCTGGAGTATAATACAGGATGTAACTCAGGATCAGAAATGTAATGTATGTACACAGTGACTGCACCAGCAGAATAGTGAGTGCAGCTCTGGAGTATAATACAGGAGGTAACTCAGGATCAGTAATGTATGTATGTACACAGTGACTGCACCAGCAGAATAGTGAGTGCAGCTCTGGAGTATAATACAGGATGTATCTCAGGATCAGTACAGGATCAGTAATGTAATGTATGTACACAGTGACTGCACGAGCAGAATAGTGAGTGCAGCTCTGGAGTATAATACAGGATGTAACTCAGGATCAGTACAGGATCAGTAATGTAATGTATGTACACAGTGACTGCACCAGCAGAATAGTGAGTGCAGCTCTGGAGTATAATACAGGAGGTAACTCAGGATCAGTAATGTATGTATGTACACAGTGACTGCACCAGCACAATAGTGAGTGCAGCTCTGGAGTATAATACAGGAGGTAACTCGGGATCAGTAATGTATGTACACAGTGACTGCACCAGCAGAATAGTGAGTGCAGCTCTGGAGTATAACACAGGATGTAACTCAGGATCAGTACAGGATCAGTAATGTAATGTATGTACACAGTGACTGCACCAGCAGAATAGTGAGTGCAGCTCTGGAGTATAATACAAGAGGTAACTCAGGATGAGTAATGTATGTATGTACACAGTGACTGCACCAGCAGAATAGTGAGTGCAGCTCTGGAGTATAATACAGGATGTAAGTCAGGATCAGTACAGGATCAGTAATGTAATGTATGTACACAGTGACTGCACCAGCACAATAGTGAGTGCAGCTCTGGAGTATAATACAGGAGGTAACTCGGGATCAGTAATGTATGTACACAGTGACTGCACCAGCAGAATAGTGAGTGCAGCTCTGGAGTATAATACAGGAGGTAACTCAGGATCAGTAATGTAATGTATGTACACAGTGACTGCACCAGCAGAATAGTGAGTGCAGCTCTGGAGTATAACACAGGATGTAACTCAGGATCAGTACAGGATCAGTAATGTAATGTATGTACACAGTGACTGCACCAGCAGAATAGTGAGTGCAGCTCTGGAGTATAATACAAGAGGTAACTCAGGATCAGTAATGTATGTATGTACACAGTGACAGCACCAGCAGAATAGTGAGTGCAGCTCTGGAGTATAATACAGGATGTAACTCAGGATCAGTACAGGATCAGTAATGTAATGTATGTACACAGTGACTGCACCAGCAGAATAGTGAGTGCAGCTCTGGAGTATAATACAGGAGGTAACTCAGGATCAGTAATGTATGTATGTATACAATGACTGCACCAGCAGAATAGTGATTGCAGCTCTGGAGTATAATACAGGATGTAACTCAGGATCAGTACAGGATCAGTAATGTAATGTATGTACACAGTGACTGCACCAGCAGAATAGTGAGTGCAGCTCTGGAGTATAATACAGGAGGTAACTCGGGATCAGTAATGTATGTACACAGTGACTGCACCAGCAGAATAGTGAGTGCAGCTCTGGAGTATAATACAGGATGTAACTCAGGATCAGAAATGTAATGTATGTACACAGTGACTGCACCAGCAGAATAGTGAGTGCAGCTCTGGAGTATAATACAGGAGGTAACTCAGGGTCAGTAATGTATGTACACAGTGACTGCACCAGCAGAATAGTGAGTGCAGCTGTGGATTATAATACAGGATGTAACTCAGGATCAGAAATGTAATGTATGTACACAGTGACTGCACCAGCAGAATAGTGAGTGCAGCTCTGGAGTATAATACAGGATGTAACTCAGGATCAGAAATGTAATGTATGTACACAGTGACTGCACCAGCAGAATAGTGAGTGCAGCTCTGGAGTATAATACAGGATGTAACTCAGGATCAGTACAGGATCAGTAATGTAATGTATGTACACAGTGACTGCACCAGCAGAATAGTGAGTGCAGCTCTGGAGTATAATACAGGATGTAACTCAGGATCAGTACAGGATCAGTAATGTAATGTATGTACACAGTGACTGCACCAGCACAATATTGAGTGCAGCTCTGGAGTATAATACAGGAGGTAACTCGGGATCAGTAATGTATGTACACAGTGACTGCACCGTAGAATAGTGAGTGCAGCTCTGGAGTATAATACAGGATGTAACTCAGGATCAGTACAGGATCAGTAATGTAATGTATGTACACAGTGACTGCACCAGCAGAATAGTGAGTGCGGCTCTGGAGTATAATACAGGATGTAACTCAGGATCAGTACAGGAACAGTAATGTAATGTATGTACACAGTGACTGCACCAGCACAATAGTGAGTGCAGCTCTGGAGTATAATACAGGAGGTAACTCGGGATCAGTAATGTATGTACACAGTGACTGCACCAGCAGAATAGTGAGTGCAGCTCTGGAGTATAATAGAGGAGGTAACTCGGGATCAGTAATGTATGTACACAGTGACTGCACCAGCAGAATAGTGAGTGCAGCTCTGGAGTATAATACAGGATGTAACTCAGGATCAGAAATGTAATGTGTGTACACAGTGACTGCACCAGCAGAATAGTGAGTGCAGCTCTGGAGTATAATACAGGAGGTAACTCAGGATCAGTAATGTATGTATGTACACAGTGACTGCACCAGCAGAATAGTGAGTGCAGCTCTGGAGTATAATACAGGATGTAACTCAGGATCAGTACAGGATCAGTAATGTAATGTATGTACACAGTGACTGCACCAGCAGAATAGTGAGTGCAGCTCTGGAGTATAATACAGGAGGTAACTCAGGGTCAGTAATGTATGTACACAGTGACTGCACCAGCAGAATAGTGAGTGCAGCTCTGGAGTATAATACAGGATGTAACTCAGGATCAGAAATGTAATGTATGTACACAGTGACTGCACCAGCAGAATAGTGAGTGCAGCTCTGGAGTATAATACAGGATGTAACTCAGGATCAGAAATGTAATGTATGTACACAGTGACTGCTCCAGCAGAATAGTGAGTGCAGCTCTGGAGTATAATACAGGATGTAACTCAGGATCAGTAATGTAATGTATGTACACAGTGACTGCACCAGCAGAATAGTGAGCGCAGCTCTGGGGTATAATACAGGATGTAACTCAGGATCAGTAATGTAATGTATGTACACAGTGACTGCACCAGCAGAATAGTGAGCGCAGCTCTGTGGTATAATACAGGACGCAACTCAGGATCAGTAATGTAATGTATGTACACAGTGACTGCACCAGGAGAAGAGTGAGTCCAGCTCTGGAGTATAATACAGGATGTAACTCAGGGTCAGTAATGTAATGTATGTACACAGTGACTGCACCAGCAGAATACTGAGTGCAGCTCTGGAGTATAATACTGGATGTAACTCTGGATCAGTAATGTAATGTATGTACACAGTGACTGCACCAGCAGAATAGTGAGTGCAGCTCTGGGGTATAATACAGGAGGTAACTCAGGATCAGTAAGGTAATGTATGTACACAGTGACTGCACCAGCAGAATAGTGAGTGCAGCTCTGGAGTATAATACAGGAGGTAACTCAGGATCAGTAATGTAATGTATGTACACAGTGACTGCACCAGCAGAATAGTGAGTGCAGCTCTGGAGGATAATACAGGAGGTAACTCAGGATCAGTAATGTAATGTATGTACACAGTGACTGCACCAGCAGAATAGTGAGTGCAGCTCTGGAGTATAATACAGGATGTAACTCAGGATCTGTAATGTAATGTGTGTACACAGTGACTGCACCAGCAGAATAGTGAGTGCAGCTCTGGAGTATAATACAGGACGTAACTCAGGATCAGTAATGTAATGTATGTACACAGTGACTGCACCAGCAGAATAGTGAGTGCAGCTCTGGAGGATAATACAGGATGTAACTTAGGATCAGTAATGTAATGTATGTACACAGTGACTGCACCAGCAGAATTAGTGAGTGCAGCTCTGGAGTATAATACAGGATGTAACTCAGGATCAGTAATGTAATGTATGTACACAGTGACTGCACCAGCAGAATAGTGAGTGCAGCTCTAGAGTATAATACAGGATGTAACTCAGGATCAGTAATGTAATGTATGTACACAGTGACTGCACCAGCAGAATAGTGAGTGCAGCTCTAGAGTATAATACAGGATGTAACTCAGGATCAGTAATGTAATGTATGTACACAGTGACTGCACCAGCAGAATAGTGAGTGCAGCTCTGGAGTATAATACAGGAGGTAACTCAGGATCAGTAATGTAATGTATGTATACAGTGACTGCACCAGCAGAATAGTGAGTTCAGCTCTGGAGTATAATATAGGATGTAACTCAGGATCAGTAATGTAATGTATGTACACAGTGACTCCACCAGCAGCATACTGATCTCTGAGAAACCAACACCTCTCCACCTGGGGACCTGCTTTCTCTCTTTCCCAGGGAGGGAGCTGGTTTCTGGGATGAGTGATGGAGCCAAGTCCCAGGCTTCTGCTTCCCGTACCAGGCCGGCGGGGGGCAGAAGAAACCTGCAACCGGCCTGCACATCAGAGGACTCGGGGGTGAGACGCTGCACCAGGAGTCGCTGCAATGTGGCTCCTACTCCCCCCGGGATTGTGGAGACCCCCAGAAGCCGCAAGGCTTCCAGCATGGAGGAAAAGCCTGACAGCGGCGTGCAAGATGGTGCTCCTTCCGGAGGAAAGCTGAGTGCTCACGGAGGTGAGGCCGACCTCCCTGAGGGGGGGTGGGCGCAGCAGGGACCCCGGGATTCTGTGTCCACCTATGCCTCCCGGGTCATGATCCACCTCCGTGAGTATGAAGATGCCAGTAAGCTCATCAGGAGGCTCCGGGAGGAGCTGCGCTGCACAAGCGCCAAAGCTGCGGGGGCCTCCAAACCAAGGAAGGCAAAACTCCAAGCCGAGGTAAAAAGACTGAGCAGTGAAATTCAACTCCTGGAACTTAGGAAAGCTGACATCAGGGAGCAGAGTGGTCCTTTCAAAGAAAAACTTATAAATGAAGACCGCTTTAGAGAAATGGCTGATACCAGAGAGCAAAGGCAGATAGGGCTGCAGCCTGAGAGCCAGGTGGATGATGAGAGTGATGATGACCAGCAGCAAGTCCCACCTGGCAGCCTGCAAAGTCACCCGCAGGCCACGTGCAGCAAGCTCCCTGCAGGACAGGCGACAGTGACATCCGGTCGCAGTTCTGCCGGCTCTGGGGAGGACAGTGACAGCAGCGGCCAGGGAGGGGCGCTAATGGCGGAGATTAAGCTCCTGGAGTCCCCAGTGTGCCTCCAAAACTTCCATCTTGGTGACGATCTACCAGAAGAGGCACCTGGGGGCCACAAAAAGGCTAAGAAGACCAAGCCAAAGCTGCAGGAGGCGGTAAGATACGTATATGCCCCCCTCCCTGTACCCCCTGAGTCGGCGGCAGGCTCAGCTCGCTGTATAAGCCCCGTTGTCCAGCCCAGCCCGGGTTCTGCTGTGGATCCGGTGCAAAGGCGCGGGGAGATTACAGAGCGCGGTAGTGAGGCGCAGAGCTCCGTCTCTGCTTGTAGTAGCGGGGACGCAGCAGGAGGTGCATCAGCCGAGAGGCTGGACAGTGAGGGCGGCCCGGCGGCGGGCGTTCCATCAGGCCACGATGCTGTGGTGCGCTCCTCAGTGGGAGGGGGGAGCGGCCCGGTGTCGGGGGCAGCTCCGGTAGCCTCGGCGCCTCTGAATGCTGTTGCCGCTGATCACTTAGTTGAGAAGCGGCGGCAGTGTGAGGGGGCAGTTGGGGCTGAGCGTTCCGGTCCTCCCACGAAAGTGCTATTTTGTGTTGGCGTCGCTGGTCCGGAAGATCCTGATGCTAAAGATCAGCGGCGCCTAACCGCAGCTAGAGATCAGCGGCACATTATACCAAATGCCAAACAGCGGAAATTACCGACCTATGATGTGGAGGGCACACATAAGACCAGGGGTGAGGTCGCCTCCAGTTCTATGGAGGTGACTGAGCCCCTTGTGCCTGATGCGGAGGTCAAAAGGTCATCCACCATTGTTACTGGTCCAGCAGGAATGAATGTGGTGGTGGAGGTGAATGAGGCTAATTCATTGTCTAGTGGTGTGGTTGCTGGTTTGGTGGAGGGTGAGATGGAGGTGGGTAATGGTGATACTGTTGGGGCTGATGTGGTCACTGGTCCGGTTGCGCCCCCGGGGGTGGCAACACCTGTCCAGAGTTATGCCAGTGTCACCTCCGGGGCAAATAGGGCATCCTCCTCGTCTCCGGGCTTTGGGGACGACATGTTGCAACGGCGCCTTCTGGAGGCTCTAAAGAAGGGGGAGAGATCACTAATGGTAGAGGGTCGAGAGGTTGATCTATCCTTCTGGATAGAGAGGCATGGCCTCGGGGCCTTCCGAGAGCAAAAAGGGGGAGATACAGTGTGGTCCCTCCCAACAGCTGGGCCAGGCAGTGTGCGTAGGAATGTGGTCCGTCTTCGGTGGAGGGGCAGTGATGCATGTCCGCCAAGGTCTAAAGTTGTGGAGCTCCTGCTGAGGATGGGCTTCAAGGCGATTGACATCTACGCCTTGATACATCCCTATTCCACGCCTGAGTTTGATGTCAGCTTTGTTCGGCCGGAGGGGCTTGAGCTCTTCTGGGCGAATTATGAGTTGGCAAAAAATGAGCCCGGCTGGCGAGACTTTGCCGTTCAGGCAGTGTCTCGCCAAAACCAGATCAAGAAAGTGACCGTGATGACTCGTAACGAGTCGCTTTCTTGCTATGACATCATGACGTGGCTTGGTCGGTATGGAGAGGTGGTGGAGATGCCAAAGAAAAACCGCGACGAGTTTGGTATCTGGTCAGGGGCCTGGACGTTTATGGTAAAACTTAAGCGTTCAGGTGGTACGGTTGCCCACATTCCATCGTCTGCCTTCCTGGGTAGGGATCTTATCCTGGTCTTCTACCAGGGGCAACCGAAGCTCTGTCACAGGTGCGGCGACCCCACACACTTCAGTGCAAACTGCACCGTGCAGAAATGCGCGTTGTGTGGGGGTGTCGGCCATCTTGCTGCCTCTTGTGTGGAGATTAGCTGCCACCTGTGTGGTGAGTTAGGTCACCCATTCAGCCGTTGTCCTCGCTCCTTTGCTAATGAAGTCGAGACCTCGGTGGGAGTAAGCCGTGAGGCCGATTCTGCTGGGGAGGGGACTAGCAGGGGTGGGGGAGCTGAGGGGCCAGGGAAGAAAAGCAATAAAAAGACGCCTACCCAGCTGAGGCGTCTAGACAAGCGCAGACAGGAGAGGGAGCGGGGCGAGCCTCAGACTACCGGGGCTGCCCCTGTCCTGGATGCCAGTCTTGCTGCTGAGGCCCCGAGGGATGATGAGTTGGATGAGGAGGTCAGGAGGATCCACAGGGAGGAAACTGCCTCTGCCTCAGAATCCTCCCATTATGAAAGTATGGATGAGGACAATAAGCGGTGGCTAGAGAACAAGCGTAAGCTCGGCACCAAAAAGAAGAAAAAGAAGGGAGATAAAACATCTTCTCCCGCTCTGACCAAGGTACCTAAGGAAGGTAAAACCGACTCCCCTCTAGTTGGTCTTTCTAACCGGTTCCAAGCCCTTGATAACATCTCTTCCTCTGAGGAGGAGGCTGAGGGTGAGGTTTCGGCTTCAGCGGAGCTTACAGGGGGCGCCGAGTCTCCTTCTCCTGGGGATGCAAGGTCCTTGGGGGGAGGGACTGGCCCAGAGTCCGGAGACGAGGACGAGAAAAGAAGGAAAAATGTGGGAATGGACACCTCTGTGTCATTAAAGAGGGGGAAGGATTCCTCCTCTGAGGCAGAGGGTAAGGGGAGTGGGAAGAAGAAAGCCATCTAACTCAATCACCAATGATGGCGGTACCCACTCCGTTGACGCTGGCGTCCATTAATGTCGCCAGCATTAAGTCAAATATGGCAAGATTTGCGGCCTTTGATTTTCTCAGCCGGGTTGAAGCTGACATTTTCTTTTAGCAAGAGACCAGGCTGCCAAATATGGCAGAGGTGTTTATAGCTAAGAGGGAGTGGAGACTCGGGCCCTCCTATTGGTCTCTTGCGACCGAGCCGTATAGCGGAGTGGCGGTCCTTTTTACCGCACCGGTAGAATGCCGACGGGTTATTGAGCTAGAAATGGGGAGGTGCCTGATATTAGATGTCCTCATGAAGGGACAGGAGCTTCGGCTCATTAACATTTATGGTCCCCAATCTAAGTGGGACCGGAAGTGTCTCTTTACGAGGATCAAGCCCTACCTTTTTATGAGTCGGCAGGTCGTCTTTGGAGGGGACTTCAACACTGTCACGAGGCCCCGGGATAGAGGAGGTTCCAGAGACAAGCTGACTTATGATAGCGTCGCCCTTAATAGTATAGCTAGTGAGGCTCGCCTGGTGGATGTCCACATCCGGCACACCCCAGGCCACGAGGGGTTCACCTATCATAGAGGTAACTGTAGGTCCAGGATAGACAGGTTTTATTTAAAGGAGAAAGCCGTCTCTTCAGCAGTATCTGTTGTTGAGGTGGAGTTCTCCGATCACTGTTTGATTTTGTTTTCCCTGAATGTTACAGAGACCCCCCAGATGGGAAGAGGCTTTTGGAGGCTCAATTCGTCTCTCTTGGAAGAAGCGGAGATAAGACAGTCCTTTGAGGATTTTCTTCAGAGCCAGGTACCCTTACTGGATCTTTGTAGTAGTAAGTCAGAGTGGTGGGAGATGTTTAAGAAAAGGGTGGCTAGATTCTTCCGCCAGCTCTCGAGCCTCAGGAGCCTGGACAGGTACCGCCTGTATCAGGGCCTGAGGAGGAAACTCGAGCATCTTGTCTCAACTGGAGGTAGCCGCGAGGAGATCTCCAGAGTGAAATCTTTGCTAATGAGGTGTCAGTATGATAGACACGCATCTTTGGTTTTTGAGAGGGATTACGGGAAGTACCGCTCGCCCGACCCTTACAGAAACTGCAAGATGTCAGTGAATAGTAAAGTTGTTACAGGACTGGTTGACACTGCGGGGTCCCTGAAAATATCCAGATCAGGGATCCTGGAGGTCGTCAGATCCTTCTACTCGCACCTCTTGGGGAAGAGGGATCTGGATTGGGATGAGATGTCGGCTTTTCTGGCTGAATCTGTCCCCGAACCAGGGGTAGACCCCTCTCTTGGTCTTTTGACAGAGATGATCAGGGAAGAGGAAGTTAAGTTAGTGATTGAAGGGCTTGCCCTGAAGAAATCTCCCGGTCCAGATGGCTTAACATCTGAATTCTATAAGACCTTTAAGGACGCCTTGGTTCCCCTCTTGACTGAGGTATTCAATGAGTGTCTTTCCTCGGGCACTCTGCCAAAGTCAATGAGGAGGTCTGCCCTGATCATCTTGTCAAAGGGTAATGACCCATCTTGCATTGAGAATTGGCGTCCCATAGCGCTTCTCAATGCAGACAGGAAGGTTTTGGCAAAGGTGCTGTTTAATCGGCTGGTGAAATTTGCACCCCAGCTCCTTTCGGGGGTCCAGCATTGCTCTGTTCCGGGCCGCAGTACAATTAGTGCTGTACTCTGTGTCCGAGAGGCGGTGGAGCAGGGTAGGGCTGGTCACTGGAAGGGGTACATGCTGTCATTGGACCAGGCAAAAGCGTTTGATCGGGTTAATCATGAGTACCTCTGGTCTGTCCTTCTGAGATATGGCCTGCCGGGGGGCTTTGTTGATTGGCTTAAGACCTTGTACGCTGGGGCAGAGAGTTTCCCGCTTGTGAACGGTTGGATTGGCAGCTCTTTTGAGGTTGGGTGTGGGGTTCGCCAGGGTTGTCCCTTGAGCCCGCTACTGTACGTGTTTGCGATTGACCCACTTCTTAGGAGGGTGGAGCGTGGACCGTTGGCTGGGATCGGGATGGACCGGGCAGCACCGGAAGCCACTCTGAGAGTGGTGGCGTATGCCGATGACGTCACCGTTTTTGTTTCCTCTGATGGGGAGGCAGAATGGCTGATGTCAGAGGTAAATCGCTACTCGGAGGCATCCGGGTCTAAGATCAACCGGGATAAGTGTGAGAGTCTCTGGCTGGGAGGAGGAGATCCTGGTTTTGATCTCCCGGACACCCTTCCAGAACCCAAAGTCTCTGCAAAAGTTCTTGGCATCGAATTTGGCCAGGGGGATTACCCCAAACAAAATTGGGACAGCAGGCTAGAGATCGTCACTCAGAAGGTGAACCAATGGAAGGGTTGGTCTTTGACCCTAAGGGAAAGGGTAAACCTGATCAAAACTTACCTGCTCCCTTTGCTGATCTATCTGGGCAGTGTGTGCATCTTGCCAGAGCCTCTCTGGACTCGGGTCTACAGTTTGTTCTTCCAACTGTTATGGGGGAATAGACTGAACCTGGTCAAGAGGGAGGTTACTTACTGTACGAGGAGACTAGGAGGTTTGGGTATGGTCAACCCTGTGGTATTCCTTGTGAATACCTTCATTAAGATCAATATTGCAAACCTCTGGAAAGAGAGGGCTCCTCCATGGGTATTCTCCTGTAAGGGATGGTTTCAGCCTTTCTTCCAGGAATGGGAGACAGGAGGGCAAGTGAAGGATCTCCGCACACCGCATGGACATCTCCCGGCTTACGCTACCGTGGTTCTGAAGGTAATTCGCCGGTGGGGTCTGGGAATGTGGGAGGTCAGGACTCTGCCAAGGAAGCTCCTTGACAAAAGGGTTCTGTTGACCCATTTTCAGAGGCCTCTGGCGCTCAGGGATTGCCCAAGTCGGGATCTTGTGGTGGGTCTGCATCTTTTGAATTCTATCAGAATCCCCTCGAAGGTTTGGGACTTGGCTTGGCGCTGCTTCCATGGGAAACTGTGTGTGAGGGACAATCTGAAGTGTAGGAGCTCTGAGGACAGGAACTGTCCTCGGGAGCATTTTGGCACCATGCTTGAAAGCATGGACCACTTCCTGCTTCGTTGTCCCTTTAACACAGAGGTGTACAACAGGGTGGGCGCCTCCATTGGCTGGCCCCGGCTGGCCGGTCTCTCTTATGCGGAATGGGCCTATGGAGCATTCGGGGACCTGGGTGGTCGGGACCGCTGCACCTTATTTCTATCTAGCGCAGTGGTTAGGTATCACACGTGGAACGCACGGTGCTTAGTATCGACGCAGCGGAAAATCCTCCCAGTGGACGATGTGTTTAGGACCATACTCGGTGACCTGGTGAAGGTGCGCTCTCTGGAGTATGAGAGACTGGGTACACGGAGGGCCGCTCTCTTCTGGAGGGGCTTTTCTTTTAGTGTGCCCTAGTCTGGTCGTCTCCTCTCCTGGTGGTGGGCTGCTGCTGACACCATAGATTTTTGTTTTATTGATCAGTAGACAGTGATGTAGGGCTGCAGGCGCCGAACTTGGGCTTTGTCAGTTGTGGTTATTGTATTGTTTGTTTCTGTATATATTGTATATATGGGTTTGGGTGGAGGTGTTAGGTTGGGTGGAGGGAAAAGGGGGGAGGTGGGTTCATCTTGTGGGACACTGGATATTTGGGGGAAAAACTGGCACTGCCTGATCTGGCCTATGGACGTTGGACTGAGGCATGAGACGCAGGACCAGCTCTCAGGTCAGTGCCGGGGAGGGACTGGTGGGCTCGAGTGTGGGGGGTTTTGTTTTGTCTTGTATATATTTGTATAGTTAGTATTTATTTAAAAAAAAAAAAAAGAAGAATGTATATATTAGTTTGTATATAATTTGTCGGTTATTGTTTATTATATTGTTATTATTTGTTTGGTAACCGGACCAGATGTCATGGTGTAGGTAGTTATTATTGTGTATATATGTATAATATGTGTGTGAGGAGAGAGGGAGTGGCTGGACCAGCAGAATAGTGAGTGCAGCTCTGGAGTATAATACAGGAGGTAACTCAGGATCAGTAATGTAATGTATGTACACAGTGACTGCACCAGCAGAATAGTGAGTGCAGCTCTGGAGTATAATACAGGATGTAACTCAGGATCAGTAATGTATGTACACAGTGACTGCACCAGCAGAATAGTGAGTGCAGCTCTGGAGTATAATACAGGAGGTAACTCAGGATCAGTAATGTAATGTATGTACACAGTGACTGCACCAGCAGAATAGTGAGTGCAGCTCTGGAGGATAATACAGGATGTAACTCAGGATCAGTAATGTAATTTATGTACACAGTGACTGCACCAGCAGTATAGTGAGTGCAGCTCTGGAGTATAATACAGGATGTAACTCAGGATCAGTAATGTAATGTATGTACACAGTGACTGTACCAGCAGAATAGTGAGTGCAGCTCTGGAGTATAATACAGGATGTAACTCAGGATCAGTAATGTAATGTATGTACACAGTGACTGCACCAGCAGAATAGTGAGCGCAGCTCTGGAGTATAATACAGGAGGTAACTCAGGATTAGTAATGTAATGTATGTACACAGTGACTGCACCAGCAGAATAGTGAGTGCAGCTCTGGAGTATAATACAGGATGTAACTCAGGATTAGTAATGTAATGTATGTACACAGTGACTGCACCAGCAGAATAGTGAGTCCAGCTCTGGAGTATAATACAGGAGGTAACTCGGGATCAGTAATGTAATGTATGTACACAGTGACTGCACCAGCAGAATAGTGAGTGCAGCTCTGGAGTATAATACAGGAGGTAACTCAGGATCAGTAATGTCATGTATGTACACAGTGACTGCACCAGCAGAATAGTGAGTGCAGCTCTGGGGTATAATACAGGATGTAACTCAGGATCAGTAATGTAATGTATGTACACAGTGACTGCACCAGCAGAATAGTGAGTGCAGCTCTGGAGTATAATACAGGATGTAACTCAGGATCAGTAATGTAATGTATGTACACAATGATTGCACCAGCAGAATAGTGAGCGCAGCTTTGGGGTCTAATGAGGGTACATGAGAAGGGGTTACATACCAGATACAGATATGACGTACAGTAAACTAACAATGATAGACTGGTGCAGAGGACCCTGCTCTTGGGGGCTTACATTCTACAGGAATGGGGGAGCAGACAGTAGGTTGAGGGGTTGCAGTAGCTCCAGTGTTGAGGAGGCAGTGGGGTCTTGGCCGGCTGTAGCTTGTTTGAAGAGATGGGTTTTCAGGTTCTGTCTGAAGGATCCGGATGTGGTGGATAATCGGATGTGTTGAGGCAGAGAATTCCATAGGACGGGGGATTCTCGGGAGAAATCTTGTAGGTGATTGGGTGAGGAATAAGTGTGGAGGAGAGAAGGAGGTCTTGGGAGGACCAGTGATTATGTAAGGGAATGTATTGGGACATTAGTTCAGAGATGTACGGAGGAGGGAGGTTGTGGACGGCTTTGTAGGTCAGTGTTAGTAGTGTGAACTGGATACGCCGGGCGATTGGGAGCCAATGTGATGTTTCCTCCTTTCAAGCTAGTGACACAGAACCCGCATGTCCACATTCCTCTGCCAACCACTGCTGACAGCACCACACACCCCAGGGCGAAGAACGCGGGGAAAAAACGACACTAAGTGCTGGTCTGCAGATTACTGATAGGGAACAGACACTATGGCGATGTTCCCACATGTTGTGTTTTTTTTTACACGTCAGAAATCTGCTGCAAAACTGATCTCTTGCAGGAAATCAGCTGCTGAAAAAACGCTGAAAGAAGTGACATGCTCTATTTTCCAAAAACCCAACCAAGGCACAAAATACGCAGCAAAAAAAAACAAGATGTGTGAACAGAGGATTCTGGTTTCTCATAGACTTTGCTGGTACTGCAAAACGCAGCTGAAAATTTGCATCAAAATCTGCAGCAAAATACGCTGAAAAACCCAACATGTGGGAACATACCCTAAAGCCCTGAACTTTCCATCACATCCTCAGTGTCAGGCGGAGATGTTTGTGTCTATTTCTTACTTCCATATAGTGAGGTCTGTACAGAGGCTCCTCCCCTTATTGTCAGCCCCGCCCTAATGACACTGACCTTCTGCATGGCAGGAAGAGACCATCTATGTATATTACACCTGTATATTACCTGTATATTACACTCCTGTGTGTCACGGGTGTGGCAGATGTAACAGACAGTCGCCCTGCAGTTGGTTGCAGAAGATCTCTTTGTTTGGCAATACAGACACATCCTTAGATCTGTCTCATTCTAGGACCCAGCGGCTACCTCCCTCCTGCTAATTGACACCCAGGCCTGGGTGTTTAAATACTTTCTGTTTGCTACAGGGAGGTGCCGGTAATATTCACATGTTCCCTTGTGAAGGCTTGGAGCCATTGCAGTCTGCTTACTTCCTCTCTGTGTCTAGGAAAACGTTTGGTGTAATGTCTCTGAAATCGGCTCAAACTAAGTTACTATTCCCCGTATTTGTCTCCCTCGTTGTCTTTAGTTGTTAGTGGGGACTGATGAGTGCTCATCCTCCCCTTCCCTATCCAGAGCCTAGCTCTATGGAAATACAGGGTTTAGGTTCCTGTGTGGTGATTGGTGAGAAATAGTGTTGAGCGAGCACTAAAATGCTCGGGTGCTCGAAGCTCGAGCCGAGCTCACCATGATACTCGGGTGCTCGACCCGAGCCCAATGTTAGTCTATGGGAGACCCGAACATTTTTGGCGCAGCACGCCGGAAGTCTGTAGAAAGCCTAAACAGTGCCCAAAACGATAGTGACAGTGCTCAAAAGACATGGAGACAGCATGGGGATCACCCCAGGAAGCATTTCTGACCCCCAGGTCACTGCTGTCAACAATGTGGTCAGAGGTATTAAACCACTTTTACGGGCTCACAATAAAACGTTCAAAAACGAAACTGAAACTGTTTTCCTGTGAAATATGTTAAGGAACATCCTTTCCAGGGTAAAGACTTGTGTATAAGGTAAAATAAATAACCAAAAACAAAAATTCTCCTCCACACCTTGGGCTATGTTCACAAGTAGCATTTTTTATGCGTTTTTGCACTTTTGTATTGCTTTCAACCGTGACAAATGCATTCACCGGGAAATGTCATTTTAACATTTTACAATCTTATCTGGCCATGTGCTGTGTGACACATGCATACAGTGCTGAAAAGACATGGGAACAGCATGGGGAAGACCCCTGGAAGCATCTCTGACACCCAGGTCACTGCCTAAAAGTGTGCCCATCAGAAGTGATCCTTGCTGCATCAGAAGATGCAGACTTGCAACTATCCCCGTGCAAGTCCTTGTCCCAGGGCAGTGTTCAATTGTACCTCCCCCATTCCTTGCAATGCAAGCGCAAATATGCAGCCAACCACCCACCCACCCCCAGGCTGCAATACTATACTGCTAGCTTTCACTTGAAATGGGGCCTTTTAGTTTGGAGGAGGCTGAAGCTGGCCACCACGTCATGGCTGCATCGGCGGCGAGGTCTCCATACTCGGTCCCCAGCCGCCACTATTTGTCCCGGTAACCTTCTCCACACTTTTCTTAGCCCGGCCTGCTTTAGGGCAGCATTGGACGAGCCCACCAGACAACCAGACTCCTCCGGTGGGCCCTGGCTTCTCCATCAGGGGAGTTGAGAGTGCTAAGGTGAGGAGCATGATGATGATGATAGAAGTTAGCGTCTGCTTTGTTTTCTTGGAATGCTAGCGCATGTATGTAGTAGCGGCTAGGCCTGAGGTGGTCAGCGTTTTGGCGCATATCCTACCTCCTCTGAGGATTGCTGGATGTTTTCCTGCTACTATCCCAGTTCTATGACTCTCGTTAAAACAAAGCTTCAGGTGATAAATGATGGATGAGGTGGTGGCAAAGGAGAAAGAGCAGGAGGAACAGGGACCATTCACATCAATATCAGGCCGGTCAACCACACATGTCTTGTAGGATATGTTTCTGTAACAAAAGGAGCGGTTCGGCTACACAGTTATAGGGCATACAGTGAGTGCAATGCCTACCAAAAATTTTGAGGCACTCCAATGCCCCTTGGAAGTGACATGGAGGTCAGAGGGCCTTAACTAAACCGTTTTTTCCATTTATAGCAACTGGGTCTCCTGTACACTGTTGGCCTAAGCAGTGAATGGAAGGCTTTCCAAAAAATATGAGGAACTGCAATGCCCCTTGAAACAGACGTGGATTACAGCGTACTAAAAACCTTCTACCCATTATTGGGGAGTGGGTCTCCCTTAGTGTTCGCCTATGCATTGAAAAGCAAAAGCTGACTAAAATTAGGAGGAAATGCAATGCCCGTTGGAAGAATCGTGGAGGTTAGAGGTAATTAAAAACAACACTTCAATGCCCCTCGGAAGAGACGTGGAGTTCAGAGTGGTTTAACAACGCGGTTTTAATGCCCCTTGGAAGAGACGTGGAGGTCGCACTGGAATAAAAAGACAATATCAATGACCCTTGGAAGAGACGTGGAGGTCACAGTAGCTTAACAAGACGATTTTAATGCCCCTTACAAGAGCCATACAGTACAGCATATTAAAAACATTATTCTCATTATTGGGGAGTGGGTCTCCCATAGTCTTTGCCTATGCCTTCCAAGCAAAAGCTGCCAAAAATTAGGACGGAGGAACTTGCAATGCTGGCAAACAAGAGCCATGCAGTACAGCATATTAAAAACATTATTCCCATTATTGGGGAGTGGGTCTCCCATAGTCTTTGCCTATGCCTTCCAAGCAAAAGCTGCCAAAAATTTAGGACGGAGGAACTTGCAATGCTGGCAACACAGACCACGGTCACCCTGGTGATATAGTGGTGGTGGAGTCTGAGGATAAGGAGAAGAGCAAAAAACAGCCAAAATGAGGAAGCGTATACCCATGTGTGGGTGTGAAGCGGTGCATGGGAATACACCTCCCAAAATAACACAGTGGATTTGAGTTTATGTTACTCTGCTGTCATTTGGTGGTGATGAGAAGTCTGGACCAATCCAGCCCTTGTTCATTTTGATAAGGGTCAGCTTGTCAGTTGACAGGCGAGTGCGCTTATCAGTTATAATTCCCCCAGCGGCACTAAAAACACGCTCCGATAACACGCTAGCGGCAGGGCAGGCCAGGACCTCCAAGGCGTACAGAGCGAGTTCATTCCAAGTGTCCAGCTTGGATACCCAATAATTAAAAGACACAGAGGAATCACGGAGGACGCTGGTACGGTCAGCAAGGTACTCCCTCACCATCTTTTAAAACTTTCCACTCCTTGAGAGAGTACCCCGCGCCTCAGGGCCTGTAAGCTGGGCGGGTCTCAGAAAACAGTCGCAGAACATTGACAGTGTTCCCCTGCCTCTGCTGGATTGGAGTTGCGTCTCTCTCGCCTGTAAGCCTTGGTTGGGCAACAAACTGTGACCTCTGCCGCTAGCGTGTTCAGATGGGAATTTTTTTAACAGTTCTGCAGCAAGGGCCTTCTGGTACTGCTTCATTTTTGTAGACCTCTCCACCTCAGGAATAAGAGAGTGAAAGTTCTCCTTGTAGCGGGGGTCTAAAAGTGTCACCAACCAGTAATGACTGTCACCCAACATTTTGACAACACCAGGGTCACGGTTAAGGCAGCGTAACATAAAGTCAGCCATGCGTGCCAGACAGACAAGTGGGATGCTAACGCTAATGATGGCGTCATCGCCACTCACCATCTTGGTGGACTCCTCAAAGTTTGTCAGGATGGTACATATGTCAGACATCCAGGTCCACTCCTGAGGTCTTATGTGTGGAGTCTGACCTGAATATCGACGGCCTTGTTGCAGCTGGTACTCCACAACTGCTCTCTTCTGCTCACAAATCCTTTGCAACATGTGGAGGGTAGAGTTCCAACGTGTGGGGACATCACACACCAGTCGGTGTGCCGGAAGCTACAAACACTGCTGCAACACAGCAAGGGCGGCGGAAGCTGTAGCCAACTTGCGAAAATAAGCTGACAGCGGCGTACTTTGACGAGCAGATCTGGCAACTCGGGGTACGATTTAAGAAACCGCTGAACCACGAGGTTAAGCACATGAGCCAGGCATGGTACGTGTGTGATCTCGCCTCGCCTCAGAGCCGCCACCAGGTTACGGCCATTGTCACACACGACCATGTCTGGATGTAGGTTCAGCGGTCTCAGCCACAGATCTGCCTGCTCTTTCACAGCTGTCCACAACTCACAAGCAGTGTGAAGTTTATCACCTAAGCTTATGAGTTTCAGCACAGCCTGTTGCCGCTTGGCGGAGGCAGTACTGAAGTGCTTCCAGCTTGTAACTGATGTGGTGATATCTGAGATGGAGGCTGAACATGAGGAGGAGGAGGATGATGCGTAGGAGCTGTACACTGTGGGGGCAACTCTGACTGACATAGGGCACGCAATCCTCGGTGTGGGGAGGATGTGTTCCATCCCAAGGTCCGACTGGGTCCCGGCTTCCACTATGTTTACCCAGTGTGCCGTCAGGGAGATGTACCATCCCTGGCCACAAGCACTTGTCCACGTGTCCGTTGTCAGGTGGACTCTCCCAGTAACTGCATTGTTGAGGGCACGGCAGATGTTTTGGGACACGTGCTTGTGTAGTGTAGGGATGGCACACCGGGCAAAATAGTGTCGGCAGGGGACCGAGTACCGAGGGACGGCCACCGCCATAAGGTTGCGGAAGGATTCCGTCTCCACCAGCCTAAAAGGCAGCATTTCCAACGCAAGCAGTGGTGAAATGTGCGAATTTAGGACTGTGGCCTGTGGGTCGTTGGCTGCGAATTTGCGCTTTCGTTCAAAGGTCTGGGATATGGACAATTGAACGCTGCGGTGGGACGTGGACGTGGATGCTGTTTCTTGAGAAACTGCCATAACAAGTGAAGACTGAGAGGAGGGGGCATCTTTGCATGCAGTATGGACAGGGGATTGTCTTGCACGCACAACAGAGGGTTCTCTTACATGCACAACAGCGGAAGAAGCAGTGGTGACACCCGCTGACACTGGTCGTGGACCCTGGGGTTCGCCCCACAAAGTCGGGTGCTTTGCTGACATGTGCCTGATCATGCTGGTGGTGGTCAGGCTGGTAGTTTTGTCACCCCTGCTGATGCTGGCCTGGTAGGTGGTACAAATGGCCTTTTTGGGGTTATCACCAGAGACTTTAAAAAAATTCCAGACTCTGGAAGACCTACCGGTTGTACTGGCAACGTCCCTCGTGTTGGTGTTACGGGTAACGGTTGCCTGCCTTCTGTGTGCGGCCACCACACTGCTTCGTCCTGTCTGTTGGGGTACTCTGCCTCCCTCCCCCTGTGTGCTGCTGGCCTCGCTCTGCATGTCCTCCTGCCACGTTGGGTCAGTTACTAGATCATCCACCACCTGCTCCTCTTCCACTTGCGCACCACGATCCTCCTCCTCACTTCGTGGCAATTGTGTCTCGTCATCGTCCACCTCTTGTGACAAATTGCCAGCGTCGCCTTCCTGTGGCCGTGGCTGTTCAAATATTTGGCCATCGCTACTGGGGATCTCCTCTTCCACCACTTTAAGCGGAGCAGGCGAGGGGCACAAATATGGAAATGGACCAGTGAACAGCTCTTCAGAGTGTCCAAGTGTGGGATCAGTTGCTGTCTGACCACACTCGGCATGGTGGGAGGAAGGAGCATCAGGGTGAGGAGGAGTATGCAGTTGAGACTCACGGCTACTAACACTTGACCGTGTGGAAGACAGACCGGAGGTGGTGGTGCCCAGGTAACTGGAAGTATTATCTGCTATTCAATTAATAACCTGTTCACACTGATCAGTTCGCAATACTGGTGTTGTTGTGTGCTTCCATAGTAATTCGGTCAAGATCTGGGAGCGAGAAGATGTGGCTGTTGGTTGTGGCACATTTTCACCTTGGCCACGGCCCCATCCTCTGCACGCACCATCACCAGAACGTCCAGCTCCATGTCCCTTGCCACGCGCCTTGCCCATTGTAAATGAAGTAAAATAGCTTACACTCGCACTATCAATGGCAAAAGGGTAATAAAGAAGATTAGAACCGTGGAAGAGGAAAACCACAGTTCTATTTCTCTGGCCTACACCAGACTCTTTTAAACAGATATATTTGTGTCTGAACACTCACAGACACACTCAATTTAATTTTTTTGGGGGGGGGGAAATACCAAAAGGTTAATAAAACGGGTATTTGTGCAGTCTGACTGAGGAAAAAAAAAAAAAAAGAGAATTTAGATGAAAAAAAAAGGATTTTTCCTTGCCCCTGAGACCTGGGGCTAAGTCTATCAATTTGATCAGCGGCAGCACACAGGACTGTAATGCAGTGTTTGTTGGTATAACCACTGCATCTCCTATACAGCCTGCCTGCCTGATATCTGGGATGGATATTAGTCCTAAGAAGGACTGTTTGTTTGATTTGGCAGCCTTTACAGACCCTACACTAACTATTTCGCAGTATAAATCTCTCCCTAGCTCAGCAGCACTGTCCCTACACTGTCTGATCCCAGCCATCTGTGTCCAAGATGGCGGCGCCCGGTTTTAAATACTCGAGGTGACGCTGTGCGGCCAGCCAATCACTGTAATGCCCACAACCAACATGGCTGCGACATTACAGTGACTGGCTGGCAATCCCTGCATGTTCATTGGCTCTGTAAAGAGCGCCAAACATGCAGGGCGGAGACCCGAGCTCCCGCCCGAGTAACCCGGAAATGCTCGGTGCTCGCCGAACATCCTGAGTAGTGAGTTGCTCGGGCGAGTACCGAGCAGTGTCCAGCATGCTCGCTCAACACTAGTGAGGAACCAATATAGCGATGACAGGGGAGACAGGGTGATATTAGATCTGCCTAAGAGGTCTCCACTCCCCCCTTTCCCTAGTGTCTGGGCTCCCTTCCCCTCTTCCCTTCGTGTTGCAATTAGTCTTTCCTACACCTTGCGTGACACTGTGTCATCTGTATATTACCTGTATATTACAGCCCAATGTTGCCTGTATAGTACATGTATATTACACCCCTGTGTGGCCTGTGTATTACCTGTATATTACCTGTATTTGATACCCCTGTGTCACCTGTATATTATCTGTATATTACACCCCTGTGTCACCTGTATATTATCTGTATATTACACCCCTGTGTCACCTTTATAGTACCTGTATATTACACCCCTGTGTCATCTGTATATTACACCCCAATGTCGCCTGTATAGTATCTGTATATTACACCCCTGTGTGGCCTGTGTATTACCTGTATATTACACCCCTGTGTATTACCTGTATATTACACCCCTGTGTCGCCTGTATATTGCCTGTATATTACACCCCTGTGTCGTCTGTATGGTACCTGTATATTACACCCCTGTGTCACCTGTGTATTACCTGTATATTACACCCCTGTGTCGCCTGTATATTGCCTGTATATTACACCCCTGTGTCGTCTGTATGGTACCTGTATATTACACCCCTGTGTCACCTGTATATTATCTGTATATTACACCCCTGTGTCGTCTGTATATTACACCCCTGTGTCACCCGTGTATTACCTGTATATTACACCCCTGTGTCGCCTGTATATTACCTGTATATTACACCCCTGTTTCACCTGTATATTACCTGTATATTACACCGTGTGTTACCTGTATATTACCTGTATATTACACCCCTGTGTCACCTGTATAGTACCTGTATATTACACCCCTGTGTCGCCTGTATATTACACCCCTGTTACCTGTATATTACATCCTTATGTCGCCTGTATATTACATCCATGTGTTGCCTGTATATTATCTCTACATTACACCCCTGTTACCTGTATATTACACCCCTGTCACCTGTATATTACACCCCTATGTCACCTTTATAGTACCTGTATATTACACCCGTGTCACCTGTATATTACCTGTATATTACACCCCTGTGTCGTCTGTATAGTACCCGTATATTACACCCCTGTGTGGCCTGTGTATTACCTGTATATTACACCCCTGTGTCGCCAGTATATTACCTGTATATTACACCCCTGTGTCACCTGTATATTGCTTGTATATTACACCCCTGTGTCACCTGTATATTACTTGTATATTACACCTGTGTGTCACCTGTATATTACCTGTAAATTATACCCCTGTGTCACCTGTATAGTACCTGTATATTACACCCCTGTGTCGCCTGTATAGTACTCGTATATTACACCCATGTGTCGCCTGTATATTATCTCTACATTACACCCCTGTTACCTGTATATTACACCCCTATGTCACCTGTATATTACACCCCTGTGTTGCCTGTATATTACCTGTATATTACACCCCTGTGTCGCCTGTATAGTACTTGTATATTACACCCATGTGTCACCTGTATATTATCTCTACATTACACCCCTGTGTTACCTGTATATTACATCCCTATGTCACCTGTATATTACACCCCTGTGTCGCCTGTATATTACCTGTATATTACACCACTGTGTCGCCTGTATATTAGAGGTATATTACACCCCTGCATTACTTGTATATTACCGGCTTATTACACCCCTGTGTCGCCTGTATATTATCTCTACATTACACCCCTATGTCACCTGTATAGTACCTGTATATTACACCCCTATGTCGCCTGTATAGTACTTGTATATTACACCCATGTGTCACCTGTATATTATCTCTACATTACACCCCTGTGTTGCCTGTATATTATCTCTACATTACACCCCTGTGTCGCCTGTATATTACCTGTATATTACACCCCTGTGTCGCCTGTATATTACCTGCATATTACACCCCTGTGTCGCCTGTATATTACCTGCATATTACACCCGTGTTGCTTGTATATTACCTGTATATTACACCTGTGTCGCCTGTGTATTACCTGTAGATTACACCCCTGAGTCGCCTGTATATTACTTGTAGATTACACCCCTGAGTCGCCTGTATATTACCTGTAAATTATACCCATGTGTCGCCTGCATATTATCTTTATATTACACCCCTGTTACCTGTATATTACCAGTAGATTACACCCCTGTGTCGCCTGCATATTATCTCTATATTACACCCGTGTTACCTGTATATTACACCCTTATGTTACCTGTATATTATCTCTACATTACACCCTTGTGTTACCTGTATATTACACCCGTGTTGCCTGTATATTACATCCCTGTGTCGCCAGTATATTACCTGTATATTACACCCCTGTGTCTCCTGTATATTACCTGTATATTACACCCCTGTGTTACCTGTATATTACACCCCTGTGTTGCCTATATATTATCTCTACATTACACCCTTGTGTTACCTGTATATTACACCCGTGTTGCCTGTATATTACCTGTATATTACACCCCTGTGTCGCCTGTATATTACCTGTATATTGCACCCCTGTGTCACCTGTATATTATCTGTATATTACACCTCTGTGTCGCCTATATATTACCTGTATATTATACCCCTGTGTCGCCTGTGTATTATCTCTACATTACACCCCTATGCTACCTGTATATTACACCGCAATGTCGCCTGTATATTACCTGTATATTACACCCCTGTGTCGTCTGTATATTACCTGTATATTACACCTCTGTGTTACCTGTATATTAGACCCCTGTGTTGCCTGTATATTACCTGCATATTACACCCCTGTGTCGCCTGTATATTACCTGTATATTACACCCTTGTGTCGCCTGTATATTACCTGCATATTACACCCCTGTGTCACCCATATGTTAACTGTATATTATACCCCTGTGTCGCCTGTGTATTATCTCTAGATTACACCCCTATGCAACCTGTATATTACACCCCAATGTCGCCTGTATATTACCTGTATATTACACCCCTGTGTAGCCTGTATATTGCCTGTATATTACAGCCCTGTGTCGCCTGTATATTACCTGTAAATTACACCCCTGTGTCGCCTGCATATTATCTCTATATTATACCCCTGTGTTACCTGTATATTACACGCCTGTGTTACCGGTATATTACACCCCTGTGTTACCTGTATAGTACACCCCTGTGTCGCCTGTATATTACACCCCTGTGTTACCTGTATATTACCTGTATATTACACCCGTGTTACCTGTATATTACTTGTATATTACAGCCCTGTGTCGCCTTTATATTATCTCTATATTACACCCCTGTGTTACCTGTATATTACACCCCTGTGTCGCCTGTATAGTATCTCTATATTACACCCCTGTGTTTCCTGTATATTACACCCCTGTGTCGCCTGTATATTGCCTGTATATTACACCCCTATGTTTCCTGTATATTACACCCCTGTCACCTGTATATTACACCCCTGTGTTACCTGTACATTATCTCTATATTACACCCCTGTATATTACCTGTATATTACACCCCTGTGTCGCCTGTATATTACACCCCTGTGTCGCCTGTATATTACACCCCTGTGTCGCCTGTACATTATCTCTATATAACACCCTTGTGTTACCTGTATATTACACCCCTGTGTCGCCTGTATATTTCCTGTATTTTACACCTTTGTGTTACCTGTATATTACACCCCTGTGTCGCCTGTATATTACACCCTTGTGTTACCTGTATATTACACCCGTGTCGCCTGTATATTATCTCTATATTACACCCCTGTGTTTCCTGTATATTACACCCCTGTGTTGCCTGTATATTGCCTGTATATTACACCCCTGTGTTACTTGTACATTATCTCTATATTGCACCCCTGTATATTACCTGTATATTACACCCGTGTCGCACCTGTATATTATCTCTATATTACACCCCTGTGTTTCCTGTATATTACACCCCTGTATATTACCTGTATATTACACCCCTGTGTCGCACCTGTATATTACACCCCTGTGTCGCCTGTACATTATCTCTATATTACACCCTTGTGTTACCTGTATAGTACACCACTGTTACCTGTACATTATCTCTATATTACACCCCTGTGTCGCCTGTATATTGCCTGTATATTACACCCCTGTGTTACCTGTACATTATCTCTATATTACACCCTTATGTTACCTGTATAGTACACCACTGTTACCTGTATAATATCTCTATATTACACCCCTGTATATTACCTGTATATTACACCCCTGTGTCACCTGTATATTATCTCTATATTACACCCTTGTGTTACCTGTATATTATCTCTATATTACACCCCTTTGTCGCCTCTATATTGCCTGTATATTACACCCTTGTGTTACCAGTATAGTACACCACTGTTACCTGTACATTATCTCTATATTACACCCTGTGTCGCCTGTATATTATCTCTATATTACACCCCTGTGTTACCTGTATATTACACCCCTGTGTCGCCTGTATAGTATCTCTATATTACACCCGTGTTTCCTGTATATTACACCCCTGTGTCGCCTGTATATTGCCTGTATATTACACCCCTGTGTTTCCTGTATATTACACCCCTGTCACCTGTATATTACACCCCTGTGTTACCTGTACATTATCTCTATATTACACCCCTGTATATTACCTGTATATTACACCCCTGTGTCGCCTGTATATTACACCCCTGTGTCGCCTGTATATTACACCCCTGTGTCGCCTGTATATTACACCCCTGTGTCGCCTGTACATTATCTCTATATAACACCCTTGTGTTACCTGTATATTACACCCCTGTGTCGCCTGTATATTTCCTGTATTTTACACCTTTGTGTTACCTGTATATTACACCCTTGTGTTACCTGTATATTACACCCCTGTGTCGCCTGTATATTTCCTGTATTTTACACCTTTGTGTCGCCTGTATATTACACCCTTGTGTTACCTGTATATTACACCCCTGTGTCGCCTGTATATTATCTCTATATTACACCCCTGTGTTTCCTGTATATTACACCCCTGTGTTGCCTGTATATTGCCTGTATATTACACCCCTGTGTTACCTGTACATTATCTCTATATTGCACCCCTGTATATTACCTGTATATTACACCCGTGTCGCACCTGTATATTATCTCTATATTACACCCCTGTGTTTCCTGTATATTACACCCCTGTATATTACCTGTATATTACACCCCTGTGTCGCACCTGTATATTACACCCCTGTGTCGCCTGTACATTATCTCTATATTACACCCTTGTGTTACCTGTATAGTACACCACTGTTACCTGTACATTATCTCTATATTACACCCCTGTGTCGCCTGTATATTGCCTGTATATTACACCCCTGTGTTACCTGTACATTATCTCTATATTACACCCTTATGTTACCTGTATAGTACACCACTGTTACCTGTACATTATCTCTATATTACACCCTGTGTCGCCTGTATATTATCTCTATATTACACCCCTGTGTTACCTGTATATTACACCCCTGTGTCACCTGTATAGTATCTCTATATTACACCCGTGTTTCCTGTATATTACACCCCTGTGTCGCCTGTATATTGCCTGTATATTACACCCCTGTGTTTCCTGTATATTACACCCCTGTCACCTGTATATTACACCCCTGTGTTACCTGTACATTATCTCTATATTACACCCCTGTATATTACCTGTATATTACACCCCTGTGTCGCCTGTATATTACACCCCTGTGTCGCCTGTATATTACACCCCTGTGTCGCCTGTATATTACACCCCTGTGTCGCCTGTACATTATCTCTATATAACACCCTTGTGTTACCTGTATATTACACCCCTGTGTCGCCTGTATATTTCCTGTATTTTACACCTTTGTGTTACCTGTATATTACACCCTTGTGTTACCTGTATATTACACCCCTGTGTCGCCTGTATATTTCCTGTATTTTACACCTTTGTGTCGCCTGTATATTACACCCTTGTGTTACCTGTATATTACACCCCTGTGTCGCCTGTATATTATCTCTATATTACACCCCTGTGTTTCCTGTATATTACACCCCTGTGTTGCCTGTATATTGCCTGTATATTACACCCCTGTGTTACCTGTACATTATCTCTATATTGCACCCCTGTATATTACCTGTATATTACACCCGTGTCGCACCTGTATATTATCTCTATATTACACCCCTGTGTTTCCTGTATATTACACCCCTGTATATTACCTGTATATTACACCCCTGTGTCGCACCTGTATATTACACCCCTGTGTCGCCTGTACATTATCTCTATATTACACCCTTGTGTTACCTGTATAGTACACCACTGTTACCTGTACATTATCTCTATATTACACCCCTGTGTCGCCTGTATATTGCCTGTATATTACACCCCTGTGTTACCTGTACATTATCTCTATATTACACCCTTATGTTACCTGTATAGTACACCACTGTTACCTGTATAATATCTCTATATTACACCCCTGTATATTACCTGTATATTACACCCCTGTGTCACCTGTATATTATCTCTATATTACACCCTTGTGTTACCTGTATATTACACCCCTGTGTTTCCTGTATATTACACCCCTGTCACCTGTATATTACACCCCTGTGTTACCTGTACATTATCTCTATATTACACCCCTGTATATTACCTGTATATTACACCCCTGTGTCGCCTGTATATTACACCCCTGTGTCGCCTGTATATTACACCCGTGTCGCCTGTATATTACACCCCTGTGTCGCCTGTACATTATCTCTATATAACACCCTTGTGTTACCTGTATATTACACCCCTGTGTCGCCTGTATATTTCCTGTATTTTACACCTTTGTGTTACCTGTATATTACACCCCTGTGTCGCCTGTATATTACACCCTTGTGTTACCTGTATATTACACCCCTGTGTCGCCTGTATATTATCTCTATATTACACCCCTGTGTTTCCTGTATATTACACCCCTGTGTTGCCTGTATATTGCCTGTATATTACACCCCTGTGTTACCTGTACATTATCTCTATATTGCACCCCTGTATATTATCTGTATATTACACCCGTGTCGCACCTGTATATTATCTCTATATTACACCCCTGTGTTTCCTGTATATTACACCCCTGTATATTACCTGTATATTACACCCCTGTGTCGCACCTGTATATTACACCCCTGTGTCGCCTGTACATTATCTCTATATTACACCCTTGTGTTATCTGTATAGTACACCACTGTTACCTGTACATTATCTCTATATTACACCCCTGTGTCGCCTGTATATTGCCTGTATATTACACCCCTGTGTTACCTGTACATTATCTCTATATTACACCCTTGTGTTACCTGTATATTACACCCCTGTGTCACCTGTATATTATCTCTATATTACACCCTTGTGTTACCTGTATATTACACCCCTGTGTTTCCTGTATATTATCTCTATATTACACCCCTGTGTCGCCTCTATATTGCCTGTATATTACACCCTTGTGTTACCAGTATAGTACACCACTGTTACCTGTACATTATCTCTATATTACACCCCTGTGTCGCCTGTATATTGCCTGTATATTACACCCGTGTTACCTGTACATTATCTCTATATTACACCCTTGTGTTACCTGTATAGTACACGACTGTTACCTGTATAATATCTCTATATTACACCCCTGTGTTTCCTGTATATTACACCCGTGTCACCTGAACATTATTTCTATATTACACCCCTGTGTCGCCTGTATATTGCCTATATATTACACCCCTGTGTTTCCTGTATATTACACCACTGTTACCTGTATAATATCTCTATATTACACCCCTGTGTCGCCTGTATATTACACCCCTGTGTTACCTGTATATTACACCCCTGTGTCGCCTGTATATTGCCTGTATATTACACCCTTGTGTTACCTGTATAGTACACCACTGTTACCTGTAATAATATCTCTATATTACACCCCTGTGTCGCCTGTAATTATCTCTATATTACACCCCTGTATATTACCTGTATATTACACCCCTGTGTCACACCTGTATATTACACCCCTGTGTCGCCTGTACATTATCTCTATATTACACCCTTGTGTTTCCTGTTTATTACACCACTGTTACCTGTATAATATCTCTATATTACACCCCTGTGTCGCCTGTACATTATCTCTATATTACACCCCTGTATATTACCTGTATATTACACCCCTGTGTCGCACCTGTATATTACACCCCTGTGTCGCCTGTACATTATCTCTATATTACACCCTTGTGTTTCCTATATATTACACCACTGTTACCTTTATAATATCTCTATATTACACCCCTGTATATTACCTGTATATTACACCCCTGTGTCGCACCTGTATATTACACCCCTGTGTCACCTGTACATTATCTCTATATAACACCCTTGTGTTTCCTGTATAGTACACCACTGTTACCTGTACATTATCTCTATATTACACCCTGTGTCGCCTGTATATTATCTCTATATTACACCCCTGTGTTTCCTGTATATTACACCCCTGTGTTACCTGTACATTATCTCTATATTACACCCCTGTGTCACCTGTATATTACACCCTGTGTCGCCTGTATATTATCTCTATATAACACCCTTGTGTTACCTGTATATTACACCCCTGTGTCGCCTGTACATTATCTCTATATAACACCCTTGTGTTACCTGTATATTACACCCCTGTGTCGCCTGTATATTTCCTGTATTTTACACCTTTGTGTTACCTGTATATTACACCCCTGTGTCGCCTGTATATTATCTCTATATTACACCCCTGTGTTTCCTGTATATTACACCCCTGTGTTTCCTGTATATTGCCTGTATATTACACCCCTGTGTTACCTGTACAATATCTCTATATTGCACCCCTGTGTTACCTGTATATTATCTCTATATTACACCCCTGTGTCGCCTGTATATTACACCCCTGTGTTACCTGTACATTATCTCTATATTGCACCCCTGTATATTACCTGTATATTACACCCGTGTCGCACCTGTACATTATCTCTATATTACACCCTTGTGTTTCCTGTATATTACATCACTGTTACCTGTATAATATCTCTATATTACACCCCTGTGTCGCCTGTACATTATCTCTATATTACACCCCTGTATATTACCTGTATATTACACCCCTGTGTCGCACCTGTATATTACACCCCTGTGTCGCCTGTACATTATCTCTATATTACACCCTTGTGTTTCCTATATATTACACCACTGTTACCTGTATAATATCTCTATATTACACCCCTGTGTCGCCTGTACATTATCTCTATATTACACCCCTGTATATTACACCCCTGTGTCACACCTGTATATTACACCCCTGTGTCACCTGTACATTATCTCTATATTACACCCTTGTGTTTCCTGTATAGTACACCACTGTTACCTGTACATTATCTCTATATTACACCCTGTGTCGCCTGTATATTATCTCTATATTACACCCCTGTGTTTCCTGTATATTACACCCCTGTGTTACCTGTACATTATCTCTATATTACACCCCTGTGTCACCTGTATATTACACCCTGTGTCGCCTGTATATTATCTCTATATAACACCCTTGTGTTACCTGTATATTACACCCCTGTGTCGCCTGTATATTTCCTGTATTTTACACCTTTGTGTTACCTGTATATTACACCCCTGTGTCGCCTGTATATTATCTCTATATTACACCCCTGTGTTTCCTGTATATTACACCCCTGTGTCGCCTGTATATTGCCTGTATATTACACCCCTGTGTTAACTGTACATTATCTCTATATTGCACCCCTGTATATTACCTGTATATTACACCCGTGTCGCACCTGTATATTATCTCTATATTACACCCCTGTGTTTCCTGTATATTACACCCCTGTATATTACCTGTATATTACACTCCTGTGTCGCCTGTATATTATCTCTATATTACACCCCTGTGTTTCTTGTATATTACACCCCTGTGTTGCCTGTATATTGCCTGTATATTACACCTCTGTGTTACCTGTACATTATCTCTATATTACACCCCTGTATATTACCTGTATATTACACCCCTGTGTCGCACCTGTATATTACACCCCTGTGTCGCCTGTACATTATCTCTATATTACACCCTTGTGTTACCTGTATAGTACACCACTGTTACCTGTATAATATCTCTATATTACACCCCTGTATATTACCTGTATGTTACACCCCTGTGTCACCTGTATATTATCTCTATATTACACCCTTGTGTTACCTGTATATTACACCCCTGTGTTTCCTGTATATTATCTCTATATTACACCCCTGTGTCGCCTCTATATTGCCTGTATATTACACCCTTGTGTTGCCTGTATAGTACACCACTGTTACCTGTATATTATCTCTATATTACACCCCTGTGTCGCCTGTATATTGCCTGTATATTACACCCTTGTGTTACCTGTATAGTACACCACTGTTACCTGTACATTATCTCTATATTACACCCCTGTTTTTCCTGTATATTACACCCCTGTGTCACCTGAACATTATCTCTAGATTACACCCCTGTGTCGCCTGTATATTGCCTGTATATTACACCCTTGTGTTTCCTGTATGTTACACCACTGTTACCTGTATAATATCTCTATATTACACCCCTGTGTTGCCTGTATATTACACCCCTGTGTTACCTGTATATTACACCCCTGTGTCGCCTGTATATTGCCTGTATATTACACCCTTGTGTTACCTGTATAGTACACCACTGTTACCTGTATAATATCTCTATATTACACCCCTGTGTCGCCTGTACATTATCTCTATATTACACCCCTGTATATTACCTGTATATTACACCCCTGTGTCGCACCTGTATATTACACCCCTGTGTCGCCTGTACATTATCTCTATATTACACCCTTGTGTTTCCTGTATATTACACCACTGTTACCTGTATAATATCTCTATATTACACCCCTGTGTCACCTGTACATTATCTCTATATTACACCCTGTGTCGCCTGTATATTATCTCTATATTACACCCCTGTGTTTCCTGTATTACACCCCTGTGTTACCTGTATATTACACCCCTGTGTTGCCTGTACATTATCTCTATATTACACCCCTGTGTTTCCTGTATATTATCTCTATATTACACCCTGTGTCGCCTGTATATTATCTCTATATTACACCCCTGTGTTTCCTGTATATTACACCCCTGTGTTTCCTGTATATTACACCCCTGTGTTTCCTGTATATTACACCCCTGTGTTGCCTGTACATTATCTCTATATTACACCCCTGTGTTACCTGTATATTACACCCGTGTTGCCTGTATATTACACCCCTGTGTTACCTGTACATTATCTCTATATTACACCCCTGTGTTTCCTGTATATTACACCCCTGTGTTACCTGTATATTACACCCCTGTGTTACCTGTACATTATCTCTATATTACACCCCTGTGTCACCTGTATATTACACCCTGTGTCGCCTGTATATTATCTCTATATAACACCCTTGTGTTACCTGTATATTACACCCCTGTGTCGCCTGTACATTATCTCTATATAACACCCTTGTGTTACCTGTATATTACACCCCTGTGTCGCCTGTATATTTCCTGTATTTTACACCTTTGTGTTACCTGTATATTACACCCCTGTGTCGCCTGTATATTATCTCTATATTACACCCCTGTGTTTCCTGTATATTACACCCCTGTGTCGCCTGTATATTGCCTGTATATTACACCCCTGTGTTACCTGTACATTATCTCTATATTGCACCCCTGTATATTACCTGTATATTACACCCGTGTCGCACCTGTATATTATCTCTATATTACACCCCTGTGTTTCCTGTATATTACACCCCTGTATATTACCTGTATATTACACTCCTGTGTCGCCTGTATATTATCTCTATATTACACCCCTGTGTTTCTTGTATATTACACCCCTGTGTTGCCTGTATATTGCCTGTATATTACACCTCTGTGTTACCTGTACATTATCTCTATATTACACCCCTGTATGTTACCTGTATATTACACCCCTGTGTCGCACCTGTATATTACACCCCTGTGTCGCCTGTACATTATCTCTATATTACACCCTTGTGTTACCTGTACATTATCTCTATATTACACCCCTGTGTCGCCTGTATATTGCCTGTATATTACACCCCTGTGTTACCTGTACATTATCTCTATATTACACCCTTGTGTTACCTGTATAGTACACCACTGTTACCTGTATAATATCTCTATATTACACCCCTGTATATTACCTGTATATTACACCCCTGTGTCACCTGGATATTATCTCTATATTACACCCTTGTGTTACCTGTATATTACACCCCTGTGTTTCCTGTATATTATCTCTATATTACACCCCTGTGTTGCCTGTATATTACACCCCTGTGTTACCTGTATATTACACCCCTGTGTTACCTGTATATTACACCCCTGTGTTACCTGTACATTATCTCTATATTACACCCCTGTGTCACCTGTATATTACACCCTGTGTCGCCTGTATATTATCTCTATATAAAACCCTTGTGTTACCTGTATATTACACCCCTGTGTCGCCTGTACATTATCTCTATATAACACCCTTGTGTTACCTGTATATTACACCCCTGTGTCGCCTGTATATTTCCTGTATTTTACACCTTTGTGTTACCTGTATATTACACCCCTGTGTCGCCTGTATATTATCTCTATATTACACCCCTGTGTTTCCTGTATATTACACCCCTGTGTCGCCTGTATATTACACCCCTGTGTTACCTGTACATTATCTCTATATTGCACCCCTGTATATTACACCCGTGTCGCACCTGTATATTATCTCTATATTACACCCCTGTGTTTCCTGTATATTACACCCCTGTATATTACCTGTATATTACACTCCTGTGTCGCCTGTATATTATCTCTATATTACACCCCTGTGTTTCTTGTATATTACACCCCTGTGTTGCCTGTATATTGCCTGTATATTACACCTCTGTGTTACCTGTACATTATCTCTATATTACACCCCTGTATATTACCTGTATATTACACCCCTGTGTCGCACCTGTATATTACACCCCTGTGTCGCCTGTACATTATCTCTATATTACACCCTTGTGTTACCTGTACATTATCTCTATATTACACCCCTGTGTCGCCTGTATATTGCCTGTATATTACACCCCTGTGTTACCTGTACATTATCTCTATATTACACCCTTGTGTTACCTGTATATTACACCCCTGTGTTACCTGTATATTATCTCTATATTACACCCTTGTGTTACCTGTATATTGCACCCGTGTTTCCTGTATATTATCTCTATATTACACCCTTGTGTTACCTGTATATTACACCCCTGTGTTACCTGTACATTATCTCTATATTACACCCTTGTGTTACCTGTATATTACACCCCTGTGTTACCTGTATATTATCTCTATATTACACCCTTGTGTTACCTGTATATTGCACCCCTGTATTTCCTGTATATTATCTCTATATTACACCCCTGTGTCGCCTCTATATTGCCTGTATATTACACCCTTGTGTTGCCTGTATAGTACACCACTGTTACCTGTATATTATCTCTATATTACACCCCTGTGTCGCCTGTATATTGCCTGTATATTACACCCTTGTGTTACCTGTATAGTACACCACTGTTACCTGTACATTATCTGTATATTACACCCCTGTGTTTCCTGTATATTACACCCCTGTGTCACCTGAACATTATCTCTAGATTACACCCCTGTGTCGCCTGTATATTGCCTGTATATTACACCCTTGTGTTTCCTGTATATTACACCACTGTTACCTGTATAATATCTCTATATTACACCCCTGTGTCGCCTGTACATTATCTCTATATTACACCCCTGTGTCGCCTGTACATTATCTCTATATTACACCCTTGTGTTTCCTGTATATTACACCACTGTTACCTGTACATTATCTCTATATTACACCCCTGTGTCACCTGTACATTATCTCTATATTACACCCTGTGTCGCCTGTATATTATCTCTATATTACACCCCTGTGTTTCCTGTATATTACACCCCTGTGTTACCTGTATATTACACCCCTGTGTTGCCTGTACATTATCTCTATATTACACCCCTGTGTTTCCTGTATATTATCTCTATATTACACCCTGTGTCGCCTGTATATTATCTCTATATTACACCCCTGTGTTTCCTGTATATTACACGCCTGTGTTTCCTGTATATTACACCCCTGTGTTGCCTGTACATTATCTCTATATTACACCCCTGTGTTACCTGTATATTACACCCCTGTGTTGCCTGTATATTACACCCCTGTGTTACCTGTACATTATCTCTATATTACACCCCTGTGTTTCCTGTATATTACACCCCTGTGTTGCCTGTACATTATCTCTATATTACACCCCTGTGTTTCCTGTATATTACACCCCTGTGTCACCTGTATATTACACCCCTGTGTTACCTGTACATTATCTCTATATTACACCCCTGTGTTTCCTGTATATTACACCCCTGTGTTACCTGTATATTACACCCGTGTTGCCTGTACATTATCTCTATATTACACCCCTGTTTCCTGTATATTATCTCTATATTACACCCTGTGTCGCCTGTATATTATCTCTATATTACACCCTGTGTTGCCTGTACATTATCTCTATATTACACCCCTGTGTTTCCTGTATATTATCTCTATATTACACCCTGTGTCGCCTGTATATTATCTCTATATTACACCCCTGTGTTTCCTGTATATTACACCCCTGTGTTTCCTGTATATTACACCCCTGTGTTGCCTGTATATTACACCCCTGTGTTACCTGTACATTATCTCTATATTACACCCCTGTGTTACCTGTATATTACACCCCTGTGTTGCCTGTACATTATCTCTATATTACACCCCTGTGTTTCCTGTATATTATCTCTATATTACACCCTGTGTCGCCTGTATATTATCTCTATATTACACCCCTGTGTTTCCTGTATATTACACGCCTGTGTTTCCTGTATATTACACCCCTGTGTTGCCTGTACATTATCTCTATATTACACCCCTGTGTTACCTGTATATTACACCCCTGTGTTGCCTGTATATTACACCCCTGTGTTACCTGTACATTATCTCTATATTACACCCCTGTGTTTCCTGTATATTACACCCCTGTGTTGCCTGTACATTATCTCTATATTACACCCCTGTGTTTCCTGTATATTACACCCCTGTGTCACCTGTATATTACACCCCTGTGTTACCTGTACATTATCTCTATATTACACCCCTGTGTTTCCTGTATATTACACCCCTGTGTTACCTGTATATTACACCCGTGTTGCCTGTACATTATCTCTATATTACACCCCTGTTTCCTGTATATTATCTCTATATTACACCCTGTGTCGCCTGTATATTATCTCTATATTACACCCTGTGTTGCCTGTACATTATCTCTATATTACACCCCTGTGTTTCCTGTATATTATCTCTATATTACACCCTGTGTCGCCTGTATATTATCTCTATATTACACCCCTGTGTTTCCTGTATATTACACCCCTGTGTTTCCTGTATATTACACCCCTGTGTTGCCTGTATATTACACCCCTGTGTTACCTGTACATTATCTCTATATTACACCCCTGTGTTGCCTGTATATTACACCCCTGTGTTACCTGTACATTATCTCTATATTACACCCCTGTGTTTCCTGTATATTACACCCCTGTGTTTCCTGTATATTACACCCCTGTGTTGCCTGTACATTATCTCTATATTACACCCCTGTGTTGCCTGTATATTACACCCCTGTGTTACCTGTACATTATCTCTATATTACACCCCTGTGTTGCCTGTATATTACACTCCTGTGTTACCTGTATATTACACTCCTGTGTCGCCTGTATATTATCTCTATATTACACCCTTGTGTTACCTGTATATTACACCTCTGTGTTACCTGTACATTATATCTATATTACACCCCTGTATATTACCTGTATATTACACCCCTGTATATTGCCTGTATATTACACCCCTGTGTTACCTGTATATTACACCCCTGTATATTGCCTGTATATTACACCCCTGTGTTACCTGTATAGTACACCACTGTCACCTGTACATTATCTCTATATTATACCCCTGTATATTACACCACTGTTACCGCCTGTACATTATCTCTCCGGGTTAATGATGAACCAGTTTCGGGTCACCGGGCGTCACCGCGCTCCTTCCTCTTTAACCCTCTCCTCCCAGGACGCAGCCAGTGTAACCCGTTCGCCGCTGGGGGATGTGTCAGGGAGGGTTCTGCTGCGGTAGGTTGAAGGAGGAAGAGACGGAGCGGAGGCTGAGAGCAGAGGAGCCGCGGCCGGAGACCACGAGCTGGGAGAAGGTAGGAGAAAGTGACTCCCCCGATATTAGCTCTGTCCGGGGCTCGTAGCCACTGAGCCAGCCCGAGGAGGACCCGGAGCGCTGAACTTCTCCGGAGTGGACCGGCACCGGGAAACACCAGGACCCAGCGATCAGCCCCAGGGAAGCAGGAGATCCGCGTACATTGTATGGAGCACCGACATATACCGGAGCGCTGTACACAGTGTATCACTACTCCCATCATCCCTGACCCAGGAGCTCACAATCTAATCATATAACACCAACTGGAGGCAATAGCATAGAAGCCAGTACTAGAGGGGGTGGGGAGACCCGGAGAATACAAGATTATAAATCTTGTGCTCCTGTACCTGTATCTACAGACCCCCCCACAGCACAGTAAGATGCCCCCACAGCCACCCACACAGTATAAAAACTCCACAGCCCCCCATACATTGTACATAGGAGCAGTATTATAGTAGTTATATTCTTGTATATAGGAGCAGTATTATAGTAGTTATATTCTTGTACATAGGAGCAGTATTATAGTAGTTATATTCTTGTACATAGGAGCAGTATTATAGTAGTTATATTCTTGTACATAGGAGCAGTATTATAGTAGTTATATTCTTGTACATAGGAGCAGTATTATAGTAGTTATATTCTTGTACATAGGGGCAGTATTATAGTAGTTATATTCTTGTACATACGGGGCAGTATTATAGTAGTTATATTCTTGTACATAGGGACAGTATTATAGTAGTTATATTCTTGTACATAGGGACAGTATTATAGTAGTTACATTCTTGTACATAGGGGCAGTATTATAGTAGTTATATTCTTGTACATAGGGGCAGTATTATAGTAGTTATATTCTTGTACATAGGGACAGTATTATAGTAGTTACATTCTTGTACATAGGAGCAGTATTATAGTAGTTATATTCTTGTACATAGGGGCAGTATTATAGTAGTTATATTCTTGTACATAGGGGGCAGTATTATAGTAGTTATATTCTTGTACATAGGGGCAGTATTATAGTAGTTATATTCTTGTATATAGGGGGCAGTATTATAGTAGTTATATTCTTGTACATAGGGAGCAGTATTACAGTAGTTATATTCTTGTATATAGGGGGCAGTATTATAGTAGCTATATTCTTGTATATAGGGGCAGTATTATAGTAGTTATATTCTTGTATATAGGGGGCAGTATTATAGTAGTTATATTCTTGTATATAGGAGCAGTATTATAGTAGTTATATTCTTGTATATAGGACCAGTATTATAGTAGTTATATTCTTGTACATAGGGGCAGTATTATAGTAGATATATTCTTGTACATAGGGGGCAGTATTATAGTAGTTATATTCTTGTATATAGGGGGCAGTATTATAGTAGTTATATTCTTGTATATAGGGGGCAGTATTATAGTAGTTATATTCTTGTATATAGGAGCAGTATTATAGTAGTTATATTCTTGTATATAGAACCAGTATTATAGTAGTTATATTCTTGTACATAGGGGCAGTATTATAGTAGTTATATTCTTGAATATAGGGGGCAGTATTATAGTAGTTATATTCTTGTACATAGGGAGCAGTATTATAGTAATTATATTCTTGTACATAGGAGCAGTATTATAGTAGTTATATTCTTGTACATAGGAGCAGTATTATAGTAGTTATATTCTTGTATATAGGGGGCAGTATTATAGTAGTTATATTCTTGTACATAGGAGCAGTATTATAGTAGTTATATTCTTGTACATAGGAGCAGTATTATAGTAGTTATATTCTTGTATATAGGGGGCAGTATTATAGTAGTTATATTCTTGTATATAGGGGCAGTATTATAGTAGTTATATTCTTGTACATAGGAGCAGTATTATAGTAGTTATATTCTTGTACATAGGGAGCAGTATTATAGTAGTTATATTCTTGTACATAGAGGGCAGTATTATAGTAGTTATATTCTTGTACATAGGAGCAGTATTACAGTAGTTATATTCTTGTATATAGGGGGCAGTATTATAGTAGTTATATTCTTGTACATAGGAGCAGTATTATAGTAGTTATATTCTTGTACATAGGGGCAGTATTATAGTAGTTATATTCTTCTATATAGGGGGCAGTATTATAGTAGTTATATTCTTGTACATAGGGAGCAGTATTATAGTAGTTATATTCTTGTATATAGGGGGCAGTATTATAGTAGTTATATTCTTGTACATAGGGAGCAGTATTACAGTAGTTATATTCTTGTATATAGGGGGCAGTATTATAGTAGCTATATTCTTGTACATAGGGGCAGTATTATAGTAGTTATATTCTTGTATATAGGGGGCAGTATTATAGTAGTTATATTCTTGTATATAGGAGCAGTATTATAGTAGTTATATTCTTGTATATAGGACCAGTATTATAGTAGTTATATTCTTGTACATAGGGGCAGTATTATAGTAGATATATTCTTGTACATAGGGGGCAGTATTATAGTAGTTATATTCTTGTATATAGGGGGCAGTATTATAGTAGTTATATTCTTGTATATAGGGGGCAGTATTATAGTAGTTATATTCTTGTATATAGGAGCAGTATTATAGTAGTTATATTCTTGTATATAGAACCAGTATTATAGTAGTTATATTCTTGTACATAGGGGCAGTATTATAGTAGTTATATTCTTGTATATAGGGGGCAGTATTATAGTAGTTATATTCTTGTACATAGGGAGCAGTATTATAGTAATTATATTCTTGTACATAGGAGCAGTATTATAGTAGTTATATTCTTGTACATAGGAGCAGTATTATAGTAGTTATATTCTTGTATATAGGGGGCAGTATTATAGTAGTTATATTCTTGTACATAGGAGCAGTATTATAGTAGTTATATTCTTGTACATAGGAGCAGTATTATAGTAGTTATATTCTTGTATATAGGGGGCAGTATTATAGTAGTTATATTCTTGTATATAGGGGCAGTATTATAGTAGTTATATTCTTGTACATAGGGGCAGTATTATAGTAGTTATATTCTTGTACATAGGGAGCAGTATTATAGTAGTTATATTCTTGTACATAGAGGGCAGTATTATAGTAGTTATATTCTTGTACATAGGAGCAGTATTACAGTAGTTATATTCTTGTACATAGGAGCAGTATTATAGTAGTTATATTCTTGTACATAGGAGCAGTATTATAGTAGTTATATTCTTGTATATAGGGGGCAGTATTATAGTAGTTATATTCTTGTACATAGGAGCAGTATTATAGTAGGTATATTCTTGTACATAGGAGCAGTATTATAGTAGGTATATTCTTGTACATAGGGGGCAGTATTATAGTAGTTATATTCTTGTACATATGGAGCAGTATTATAGTAGATATATTCTTGTATATAGGGGGCAGTATTATAGCAGTTATATTCTTGTACATAGGGGCAGTATTATAGTAGTTATATTCTTGTACATAGGGAGCAGTATTATAGTAGTTATATTCTTGTATATAGGGGGCAGTATTATAGCAGTTATATTCTTGTACATAGGAGCAGTATTATAGTAGTTATATTCTTGTACATAGGAGCAGTATTATAGTAGTTATATTCTTGTACATAGGAGCAGTATTATAGTAGTTATATTCTTGTACATAGGGAGCAGTATTATAGTAGTTATATTCTTGTACATAGGGAGCAGTATTATAGTAGTTATATTCTTGTATATAGGGGCAGTATTATAGTAGTTATATTCTTGTACATAGGGGCAGTATTATAGTAGTTATATTCTTGTACATAGGGAGCAGTATTATAGTAGTTATATTCTTGTATATAGGGGGCAGTATTATAGCAGTTATATTCTTGTACATAGGAGCAGTATTATAGTAGTTATATTCTTGTACATAGGAGCAGTATTATAGTAGTTATATTCTTGTACATAGGAGCAGTATTATAGTAGTTATATTCTTGTACATAGGGGGCAGTATTATAGTAGTTATATTCTTGTACATATGGAGCAGTATTGTAGTAGATATATTCTTGTACATATGGAGCAGTATTATAGTAGTTATATTCTTGTACATAGGAGCAGTATTATAGTAGGTATATTCTTGTACATAGGAGCAGTATTATAGTAGTTATATTCTTGTATATAGGGGGCAGTATTATAGCAGTTATATTCTTGTACATAGGAGCAGTATTATAGTAGTTATATTCTTGTACATAGGAGCAGTATTATAGTAGTTATATTCTTGTACATAGGAGCAGTATTATAGTAGTTATATTCTTGTACATAGGGGCAGTATTATAGTAGATATATTCTTGTACATATGGAGCAGTATTATAGTAGTTATATTCTTGTACATAGGAGCAGTATTATAGTAGTTATATTCTTGTATATAGGGGGCAGTATTATAGTAGTTTATATTCTTGTACATAGGGGGCAGTATTATAGTAGTTATATTCTTGTACATAGGGGGCAGTATTATAGTAGTTATATTCTTGTACATAGGAGCAGTATTATAGTAGTTATATTCTTGTATATAGGGGGCAGTATTATAGCAGTTATATTCTTGTACATAGGAGCAGTATTATAGTAGTTATATTCTTGTACATAGGAGCAGTATTATAGTAGTTATATTCTTGTACATAGGGGCAGTATTATAGTAGTTATATTCTTGTACATAGGAGCAGTATTATAGTAGTTATATTCTTGTATATAGGGGGCAGTATTATAGTAGTTATATTCTTGTACATAGGAGCAGTATTATAGTAGTTATATTCTTGTACATAGGGGGCAGTATTATAGTAGTTATATTCTTGTACATAGGAGCAGTATTATAGTAGTTATATTCTTGTACATAGGAGCAGTATTATAGTAGTTATATTCTTGTACATAGGGGCAGTATTATAGTAGCTATATTCTTGTACATGGGGCAGTATTATAGTAGTTATATTCTTGTACATAGGAGCAGTATTGTAGTAGTTATATTCTTGTATATAGGGGGCAGTATTATAGTAGTTATATTCTTGTACATAGGAGCAGTATTATAGTAGTTATATTCTTGTACATAGGAGCAGTATTATAGTAGTTATATTCTTGTACATAGGAGCAGTATTATAGTAGTTATATTCTTGTACATAGGAGCAGTATTATAGTAGTTATATTCTTGTACATAGGGGCAGTATTATAGTAGTTATATTCTTGTACATAGGGGGCAGTATTATAGTAGTTATATTCTTGTACATAGGGAGCAGTATTATAGTAGTTATATTCTTGTACATAGGGAGCAGTGTTATAGTAGTTATATTCTTGTACATAGGGGCAGTATTATAGTAGTTATATTCTTGTATATAGGGGCAGTATTATAGTAGTTATATTCTTGTACATAGGGGCAGTATTATAGTAGTTATATTCTTGTACATAGGGGCAGTATTATAGTAGTTATATTCTTGTACATAGGGGCAGTATTATAGTAGTTATATTCTTGTACATAGGGGCAGTATTATAGTAGTTATATTCTTGTACATTGGAGCAGTATTATATTAGTTATATTCTTGTACATAGGGGGCAGTATTATAGTAGTTATATTCTTGTACATAGGGGGCAGTATTATAGTAGTTATATTCTTGTACATAGGGAGCAGTGTTATAGTAGTTATATTCTTGTACATAGGGGCAGTATTATAGTAGTTATATTCTTGTACATAGGGAGCAGTGTTATAGTAGTTATATTCTTGTACATAGGGGCAGTATTATAGTAGTTATATTCTTGTACATAGGGGGCAGTATTATAGTAGTTATATTCTTGTACATAGGAGCAGTATTATAGTAGTTATATTCTTGTACATAGGGGCAGTATTATAGTAGTTATATTCTTGTACATAGGGGCAGTATTATAGTAGTTATATTCTTGTACATAGGGGCAGTATTATAGTAGTTATATTCTTGTACATAGGGGGCAGTATTATAGTAGTTATATTCTTGTACATAGGGGGCAGTATTATAGTAGTTATATTCTTGTACATAGGAGCAGTATTATAGTAGTTATATTCTTGTACATAGGGGCAGTATTATAGTAGTTATATTCTTGTACATAGGGGGCAGTATTATAGTAGTTATATTCTTGTACATACGGGGCAGTATTATAGTAGTTATATTCTTGTACATACGGGGCAGTATTATAGTAGTTATATTCTTGTACATAGGAGCAGTATTATAGTAGTTATATTCTTGTACATAGGGGCAGTATTATAGTAGTTATATTCTTGTACATACGGGGCAGTATTATAGTAGTTATATTCTTGTACATAGGAGCAGTATTATAGTAGTTATATTCTTGTACATAGGAGCAGTATTATAGTAGTTATATTCTTGTACATAGGAGCAGTATTATAGTAGTTATATTCTTGTACATAGGGGTAGTATTATAGTAGTTATATTCTTGTATATAGGGAGTAGTATTATAGTAGTTATATTCTTGTACATAGGGGGCAGTGTTATAGTAGTTATATTCTTGTACATAGGGGGCAGTATTATAGTAGTTATATTCTTGTACATAGGGGGCAGTATTATAGTAGTTATATTCTTGTACATTGGAGCAGTATTATAGTAGTTATATTCTTGTACATAGGAGCAGTATTATAGTAGTTATATTCTTGTACATAGGGGGCAGTATTATAGTAGTTATATTCTTGTACATAGGGGCAGTATTATAGTAGTTATATTCTTGTACATAGGAGCAGTATTATAGTAGTTATATTCCTGTACATAGGGGCAGTATTATAGTAGTTATATTCTTGTACATAGGGGGCAGTATTATAGTAGTTATATTCTTGTACATAGGGGGCAGTATTATAGTAGTTATATTCTTGTACATAGGGGGCAGTATTATAGTAGTTATATTCTTGTACATAGGGAGCAGTATTATAGTAGTTATATTCTTGTACATAGGAGCAGTATTATAGTAGTTATATTCCTGTACATAGGGGCAGTATTATAGTAGTTATATTCTTGTACATAGGGGCAGTATTATAGTAGTTATATTCTTGTACATAGGGGGCAGTATTATAGTAGTTATATTCTTGTACATAGGGGGCAGTATTATAGTAGTTATATTCTTGTACATAGGGAGCAGTATTATAGTAGTTATATTCTTGTACATAGGAGCAGTATTATAGTAGTTATATTCTTGTACATAGGGAGCAGTATTATAGTAGTTATATCCCTGTAGATAGGGAATTAGTATTAGTTGTCGCTTTCCCTTTTCTTGGCTGCTTCATGATTCTGGTGTAACTTATTTCTGTGTTTGCTATTAATTATAACAATTGAATGGGGATATTTTAAGATAGATTTGGATTTTTGGCTTCACATCTGAACTTTTCTTTATGAACACTGAAAATATTTTCTCAAAATAGCCAAGTGAAGATAATTTTGCTGGGAAAAAGGGATCTGATGTCCTTGAGGCCCTTTTATAGGACAAGGAATTTTCCCCTTAATAATATCATAAATTAAGCTGGGTGCTTGTAATGTTTTCCTGGGGAAAAAATGAAAAGAAACAAGCTTAAAGGGAATCTGTCACCACTTTGTAGTTATCAGACCTCTACTATGGCCACACAGGGTATAGAAAAGTACCTGTATGGCCCATAGTAGAGCTTTAATTGCAGAGAAAAGCACTTTAATCAATTCTATTTTGTACAGGCTTGGCATCCCCCGGACGCGATGCAATCCCCGCCTATGCGCGCTTTGCTTCATCCCTGCCCCGTCTACCTGTGCACTGCGCTGCAGGTTTGTATTGCGCCGGGGAGTCACTGTCACTTCCCGGCGCCTGCGCAATAGAACCCTGCAGCGCAGAGCATAGGTAGTCGGGGCAGGGATGGAGCAAAGCGCGCTCTATGTGAGCTCTATGTGAGCTGCGCTCTGCGCATGCCCGGTAAGTCAGGGAGCACAGTGCACGTCACAGGGCCTTGTGACGTGCAGGGGAGGGGGATATGATAATTAAGCATATAGGCGGGGATTTGGGGGAATAATAAGCACATAGGCGGGGATTGCATGGCGTCCGGGGGATGCCAAGCCTGTACAAAATAGAATTGATTAAAGCTCTTTTCTCTGCAATCCAACCTCTAGTAGGGGCCATACAGGTATGTATAGATTTATTTTTCTATACCCTGTATGGCCCATAGTAGAGGTCTGATATATCTCCAGTGTGGTGACAGATTCCCTTTAAGAGTCGCATTGATCAGACGTAGAATCTGTCAGATGTCACTACATTCCAGCCGTCATTTCAGAAGATTTGCAGCAAATCTGCCCTAGTACGGGGAGAATAAATGAAATATCCTACAGGCCTAAAGCCTGAAGGCCTCTGCAATGTTCCCAGTCAGAGCACGCTTACCGCTCTAGGTTTTCAAATTTTGCTGTTGAATCCCTCTATGTTTCTAGATCTCTGCTTGTAGTCAATGAATGGGAACATTGGATCATTCTCCTTTATACATAAAGCTGACTCCTCTGCACAGTTGTTACAATTGTAGCAAGTTAAGACAACCCTCTGCCTGGACTGCAGACTGATAGATTGTGAAAAAAAGGAGATTGTTTTTCATAAAGTGTTGTAATCTAGATACAATTGTAGCAACCTCCTAGATTAATCATTATTATTCTGTTTGAGATGAGAACTTTTTTTTATTTACAAATGTGAACATTCCAATTTTCATCAGAATTCAGAGAAGTGATTGGTGAGGAAAGTTACGGACTTTTCAACTATATGGTTATGGTGCTGAATTTACTTTGGAGCTGTACTCTTCAGACTACAGCTTCTACAGAACTCTATACCTAAACTTCAGGGGTGGCTAGGATAGGTCTTTGTTCTCAGATCATTCTGTTTAGGCCACGTTCACACATTGAGTATTTTACATCAGTATTTGTAGCCAAAATCAGGAGTGGATGACAATGCAGAAGTGGTGACTTGTTTCTATGATACTTTTCCTCACCTGGTTTTGGTTACAAATACTGAGGTAAAATACTGAATGTGTGAACGTGGTCTTAAAATGATATTCCAGCGCCAGGATACCCCCTTTCAGCCCAAATGGGCCGTGATCTGAGGATTTTTGCTGCTGCAGAGGTAACTCAAGCCTTGTGGTGATGATCCTGACTGCTCCAGAGGATGTGACACTGAATCTCGTCTCTATGGATATCTTTACACCTGATGCACCAGAACTGGTGACGATCCCTGCAGTGCAGATGAAATATAAGATTATTATCAGCGGTGGGCTCTTACTGTAGCCCACAAATAAAAACATATAAAGGTTTTCTGGGTGCAAAACTAAACATACAGTGAAAATCTGCAGAGCTTATATATTGTCAGTGTGAGTAGATGGCATAAGGGCAATAAAGGGTTAACAATGCTGTCCCCTAGCAACTGGAAGTGTTTACAAACATGTAACTCCTGACTATAGAAGGCCAGGTCCCTTTAAGAGGTTACTTGTTACAATGTATACAGGGGAAAACGCCTGGGCACAAATGAGTAGGAGGGGGGTTACCAGCGCTACATATCAAAACTCCCCCCACTAAACCAAGCGCCAAATCTACCACCATTTCTTGTAAATTAATTCTATTATTTTTTTGTTATCAACCATATAATTGTCAGTCACCAGAGAACTGAAATAAAAAGTTCAATTGTAACCGAAATTATAAGAGGGGCTGATATCAGTCACATATGGTGTAATGTCTGGAGGTTATATCAGTGCTGGAGCGTTATAAGAGGGGCTGATATCAGTCACATATGGTGTAATGTCTGGAGGTTATATCAGTGCTGGAGCGTTATAAGAGGAGCGGATATCAGTCACATATGATGTAATGTCTGGAGGTTATATCAGTACTGGAGCGTTATAAGAGGGGCTGATATCAGTCACATATGGTGTAATGTCTGGAGGTTATATCAGTACTGGAGCGTTATAAGAGGGGCTGATATCAGTCACATATTGTGTAATGTCTGGAGGTTATATCAGTACTGGAGCATTATAAGAGGAGCTGATATCAGTCACATATGGTGTAATGTCTGGAGGTTATATCAGTACTGGAGCGTTATAAGAGGAGCGGATATCAGTCACATATGATGTAATGTCTGGAGGTTATATCAGTGCTGGAGCGTTATAAGAGGAGCGGATATCAGTCACATATGGTGTAATGTCTGGAGGTTATATCAGTGCTGGAGCGTTATAAGAGGAGCTGATATCAGTCACATATGGTGTAATGTCTGGAGGTTATATCAGTGCTGGAGCGTTATAAGAGGAGCGGATATCAGTCACATATGATGTAATGTCTGGAGGTTATATCAGTACTGGAGCGTTATAAGAGGGGCTGATATCAGTCACATATGGTGTAATGTCTGGAGGTTATATCAGTACTGGAGCATTATAAGAGGGGCTGATATCAGTCACATATGATGTAATGTCTGGGGGTTATATCAGTACTGGAGCATTATAAGAGGGGCTGATATCAGTCACATATGGTGTAATGTCTGGAGGTTATATCAGTACTGGAGCGTTATAAGAGGGGCTGATATCAGTCACATATGGTGTAATGTCTGGAGGTTATATCAGTACTGGAGCATTATAAGAGGGGCTGATATCAGTCACATATGATGTAATGTCTGGGGGTTATATCAGTACTGGAGCGTTATAAGAGGCTGATATCAGTCACATATGGTGTAATGTCTGGAGGTTATATCCGTACTGGAGCGTTATAAGAGGGGCTGATATCAGTCACATATGGTGTAATGTCTAGAGGTTATATCAGTACTGGAGCGTTATAAGAGGGGCTGATAGCAGTCACATATGATGTAATGTCTGGAGGTTATATCAGTACTGGAGCGTTATAAGAGGAGCTGATATCAGTCACATATAGTGTAATGTCTGGAGGTTATATCAGTACTGGAGCGTTACAAGAGGGGCTGATATCAGTCACATATGATGTAATGTCTGGAAGTTATATCAGTACTGGAGCGTTATAAGAGGGGCTGATATCAGTCACATATGATGTAATGTCTGGAGGTTATATCAGTACTGGAGCGTTATAAGAGGGGCTGATATCAGTCACATATGATGGAATGTTTGGAGGTTATATCAGTACTGGAGCGTTATAAGAGGGGCTGATATCAGTGACATATGATGGAATGTCTGGAGGTTATATCAGTACTGGAGCGTTATAAGAGGGGCTGATATCAGTCACATATGATGTAATGTCTGGAGATTATATCAGTACTGGAGCGTTATAAGAGGCTGATATCAGTCACATATGATGTAATGTCTGGAGGTTATATCAGTACTGGAGCGTTATAAGAGGCTGATATCAGTCACATATGATGTAATGTCTGGGGGTTATATCAGTACTGGAGCGTTATAAGAGGCTGATATCAGTCACATATGGTGTAATGTCTGAAGGTTATATCAGTACTGGAGCGTTATAAGAGGGGCTGATATCAGTCACATATGGTGTAATGTCTAGAGGTTATATCAGTACTGGAGCATTATAAGAGGGGCTGATAGCAGTCACATATGATGTAATGTCTGGAGGTTATATCAGTACTGGAGCGTTATAAGAGGGGCTGATATCAGTCACATATGGTGTAATGTCTAGAGGTTATATCAGTACTGGAGCATTATAAGAGGGGCTGATAGCAGTCACATATGATGTAATGTCTGGAGGTTATATCAGTACTGGAGCGTTATAAGAGGGGCTGATATCAGTCACATATGGTGTAATGTCTAGAGGTTATATCAGTACTGGAGCATTATAAGAGGGGCTGATAGCAGTCACATATGATGTAATGTCTGGAGGTTATATCAGTACTGGAGCGTTATAAGAGGAGCTGATATCAGTCACATATAGTGTAATGTCTGGAGGTTATATCAGTACTGGAGCGTTATAAGAGGAGCTGATATCAGTCACATATGATGTAATGTCTGGAGGTTATATCAGTACTGGAGTGTTATAAGAGGAGCTGATATCAGTCACATTAAAAATGAGATTCTCAAAGCACAATCGTTAACAATCCCGAAAAGTAGGAAGAATGGGAAGCATTTAAGGAAACCAGGATGGATGAACACAGAACTTAAACACATGCTAAAAAGAAAGAAAGAAATGTTTATTAAATGGAAAGAGGGAGGCATATCTAAAGAAGATTATAATGCAGTCTGCAGATCCTGCAGGGCACGTATCAGGTTAGCTAAAGCTGACAATGAATTAAGGCTTGCAAGAGATGTCAAAAGCAACAAAAAAGGATTTTGGGGGTATGTCAAAAGTAAAAGAAAAGTCAAAGATGCTATAGGATTTTTACAGGATGAAAATGGAGAAATGGTAAGAGAGGATGTTGAGAAGGCCGAACTTTTTAATTCCTATTTTGCATCTGTTTTCTCTCAGAAAGAAAATGTAACATCAACTGATCTTCACTGTCGTTTTAAAGGAATAGAAGAATCCAAGTCATCTGTAAACAGAAAGATTGTGAGGGAATATTTAGCTAACATAAATGAGTTCAAGTCTCCAGGTCCAGATGAATTACACCCCAGAGTACTGAAGGAGATCGTAGAAGAAATTTTTGAACCACTCTCCATAATCTTTGAAAATTCTTGGAGAACAGGAGAAGTCCCAGAAGACTGGAGAAGAGCAAATGTTGTTCCTATCTTCAAAAAGGGGAAGAAGGTGGACCCAGGGAACTATAGGCCGGTGAGTCTGACTTCTATACCAGGAAAGATCTTTGAACAAATTATTAAACAACATGTATGTAAGTACATGTATAAGAATGAAGTGATTAACCATAGTCAGCATGGGTTTGTAACTAACAAGTCATGTCAGACTAACTTAATTTCCTTCTATGACAGAATCACTGACTGGGTGGATCAGGGAAATGCTGTAGATATAGTATATCTTGACTTCAGCAAAGCATTTGACAAAGTATCTCACACCATCCTTATTGAAAAAATGACCAAGTATGCAATGGACCAGGCAACTGTTAGGTGGATTCATAACTGGCTTAGTGATCGGACTCAAAGGGTGGTTGTAAATGGCTTCACATCCAGCTGGATGAATGTCTCAAGTGGGGTACCACAGGGCTCCGTCCTGGGACCTGTATTGTTCAACATCTTTATCAATGATTTAGATGAAGGAATTGAGGGTAAACTGATTAAATTTGCTGATGACACAAAGCTAGGAGGGATAGCTAATACTAGAGAAGAGAGAGAGAGGATTCAAAAAGACCTAAATAAACTGGAGCAGTGGGCAGCAACCAACAGAATGGTTTTTAACAGGGAAAAATGCAAAGTACTACATCTGGGCAATAAAAATGATAAAAGCATCTACAGAATGGGAGGAATAGAGCTAAGCAACAGTACATGTGAAAAAGACTTAGGTATACTAATAGATCATAGACTGAACATGAGTCAACAGTGTGATGCAGCAGCAAAAAAGGCAAATACAATTCTGGGATGTATTAACAGAAGCATACAGTCTAGATCACGTGAAGTCATTATCGGTCTTTACTCCTCTTTGGTCAGACCTCATCTGGAATACTGTGTACAGTTTTGGGCACCACATTTTAAAAAAGACATAGACAAACTGGAGCAAGTTCAGAGAAGAGCGACCAGAATGGTGACTGGTCTGCAAACCATGTCCTATGAGGAACGGTTGCAGGATTTGGGAATGTTTAGCTTGCAAAAAAGAAGACTGAGAGGAGACTTAATAGCTGTCTACAAATATGTCAAGGGCTGTCACATTGTAGAAGGATCATCTTTATTCTCATTTGCAGAAGGAAAGACTAGAAGCAATGGGATGAAACTAAATGGGAGGAGACACAGATTAGATATTAGAAGACACTGTATGACCGTGAGGAGATCAATGAGAGGAACAGGCGGCCACGAAAGGTGGTGAGTTCTCCTTCAATGGACGTCTTCAAACAGAGGCCGGACAGACATCTGTCTGAGATGATCTAGTGAATCCTGCTTTGAGCAGGGGGTTGGACCAGATGACCCAGGAGGTCCCTTCCAACTCAACCATTCTATGATTCTACACAGTGACTGCACGAATAGTGAGTGCAGCTCTGGAGTATAATACAGGAGGTAACTCAGGATCAGTAATGTAATGTATGTACACAGTGACTGCACCAGCAGAATAGTGAGTGCAGCTCTGGAGTATAATACAGGAGGTAACTCAGGATCAGTAATGTAATGTATGTACACAGTGACTGCACCAGCAGAATAGTGAGTGCAGCTCTAGAGTATAATACAGGAGGTCCCTTCCAACTCTACCATTCTATGATTCTATGATGTAATGTCTGGGGGTTATATCAGTACTGGAGCTTTATAAGAGGCTGATATCAGTCACATATGATGTAATGTCTAGAGGTTATATCAGTACTGGAGCATTATAAGAGGCTGATATCAGTCACATATGGTGTAATGTCTGGAGGTTATATCAGTACTGGAGCGTTATAAGAGGGACTGATATCAGTCACATATGGTGTAATGTATGGAGGTTATATCAGTACTGGAGCGTTATAAGAGGGGCTGATATCAGTCACATATGATGTAATGTCTGGAGGTTATATCAGTACTGGAGCGTTATAACAGGCGCTGATATCAGTCACAGATGATATAATGTCTGGAGGTTATATCAGTACTGGAGCGTTATAAGAGGGGCTGATATCAGTCACATATGGTGTAATGTCTGGAGGTTATATCAGTACTGGAGCGTTATAAGAGGGGCTGATATCAGTCACATATGATGTAATGTCTGGAGGTTATATCAGTGCTGGAGCGTTATAAGAGGCGCTGATATCAGTCACAGATGATGTAATGTCTGGAGGTTATATCAGTACTGGAGCGTTATAAGAGGGGCTGATATCAGTCACATATGGTGTAATGTCTGGAGGTTATATCAGTACTGGAGCGTTATAAGAGGGGCTGATATCAGTCACATATGATGTAATGTCTGGAGGTTATATCAGTTCTGGAGCGCTATAAGAGAGGCTGATATCAGTCACAGATGATGTAATGTCTGGAGGTTATATCAGTACTGGAGCGTTATAAGAGGGGCTGATATCAGTCACATATGATGTAATGTCTGGAGGTTATATCAGTACTGGAGCGCTATAAGAGGGGCTGATATCAGTCACATATGGTGTAATGTCTGGAGGTTATATCAGTACTGGAGCGTTATAAGAGGGACTGATATCAGTCACATATGATGTATTGTCTGGAGGTTATATCAGTACTGGAGCGTTATAAGAGGCGCTGATATCAGTCACAGATGATGTAATGTCTGGAGGTTATATCAGTACTGGAGCGTTATAAGAGGGGCTGATATCAGTCACATATGGTGTAATGTCTGGAGGTTATATCAGTACTGGAGCGTTATAAGAGGGGCTGATATCAGTCACATATGGTGTAATGTCTGGAGGTTATATCAGTACTGGAGCGTTATAAGAGGGGCTGATATCAGTCACATATGATGGAATGTCTGGAGGTTATATCAGTACTGGAGCGTTATAAGAGGCTGATATCAGTCACATATGATGTAATGTCTGGAGGTTATATCAGTACTGGAGCGTTATAAGAGGCTGATATCAGTCACATATGATGTAATGTCTGGAGGTTATATCAGTACTGGAGCGCTATAAGAGGGGCTGATATCAGTCACATATGGTGTAATGTCTGGAGGTTATATCCGTACTGGAGCGTTATAAGAGGCTGATATCAGTCACATATGATGTAATGTCTGGAGGTTATATCAGTACTGGAGCGTTATAAGAGGCTGATATCAGTCACATATGATGTAATGTCTGGAGGTTATATCAGTACTGGAGCGTTATAAGAGGCTGATATCAGTCACATATGATGTAATGTCTGGAGGTTATATCAGTACTGGAGCGTTATAAGAGGAGCTGATATCAGTCACATATGGTATAATGTCTGGAGGTTATATCAGTACTGGAGCGTTATAAGAGGGGCTGATATCAGTCACATATGATGTAATGTCTGGAGGTTAGATCAGTACTGGAGCGTTATAAGAGGCTGATAATAGTCACATATGATGTAATGTCTGGGGGTTATATCAGTACTGGAGCGTTATAAGAGGGGCTGATATCAGTCACATATGATGGAATGTCTGGAGGTTATATCAGTACTGGAGCGTTATAAGAGGAGCTGATATCAGTCACATATGATGTAATGTCTGGAAGTTATATCAGTACTGGAGCGTTATAAGAGGGGCTGATATCAGTCACATATGGTGTAATGTCTGGAGGTTATATCAGTACTGGAGCGTTATAAGAGGCTGATATCAGTCACATATGGTGTAATGTCTGGAGGTTATATCAGTACTGGAGCGTTATAAGAGGCTGATATCAGTCACATATGATGTAATGTCTGAAGGTTATATCAGTACTGGAGCGTTATAAGAGGCTGATATCTGTCACATATGATGTAATGTCTGGAGGTTATATCAGTACTGGAGCGTTATAAGAGGGGCTGATATCAATCACATATGATGTAATGTCTGGAGGTTATATCAGTACTGGAGCGTTATAAGAGGAGCTGATATCAGTCACATATGGTGTAATGTCTGGAGGTTATATCAGTACTGGAGCGTTATAAGAGGAGCTGATATCAGTCACATATAAGAGGAGCTGATATCAGTCACATATGATGTAATGTCTGGAGGTTATATCAGTACTGGAGCGTTATAAGAGGCTGATATCAGTCACATATGATGTAATGTCTGGGGGTTATATCAGTACTGGAGCGTTATAAGAGGCTGATATCAGTCACATATGGTGTAATGTCTGGAGGTTATATCAGTACTGGAGTGTTATAAGAGGGGCTGATATCAGTCACATATGATGTAATGTCTGGAGGTTATATCAGTACTGGAGCGTTATAAGAGGGGCTGATATCAGTCACATATAATCTAATGTCTGGAGGTTATATCAGTACTGGAGTGTTATAAGAGGGGCTGATATCAGTCACTTATGGTGTAATGTCTGGAGGTTATATCAGTACTGGAGCGTTATAAGAGGGGCTGATATCAGTCACATGGTGTAACGTCTGGAGGTTATATCAGTACTGGAGCGTTATAAGAGGGGCTGATATCAGTCACATATGATGTAATGTCTGGAAGTTATATCAGTACTGGAGCGTTATAAGAGGGGCTGATATCAGTCACATATGATGTAATGTCTGGAGTTTATATCAGTACTGGAGCGTTATAAGAGGCTGATATCAGTCACATATGATGTAATGTCTGGAGGTTATATCAGTACTGGAGCGTTATAAGAGGGGCTGATATCAGTCACATGATGTAATGTCTGGGGGTTATATCAGTACTGGAGCGTTATAAGAGGCTGATATCAGTCACATATGGTGTAATGTCTGGAGGTTATATCAGTACTGGAGCGTTATAAGAGGGGCTGATATCAGTCACATATGGTGTAATGTATGGAGGTTATATCAGTACTGGAGCGTTATAAGAGGGACTGATATCAGTCACATATGTTGTAATGTCTGGAGGTTATATCAGTACTGGAGCGTTATAAGAGGGGCTGATATCAGTTACATATGATGTAATGTCTGGAGGTTATATCAGTACTGGAGCGTTATAAGAGGGGCTGATATCAGTCACATGATGTAATGTCTGGAGGTTATATCAGTACTGGAGCGTTATAAGAGGCTGATATCAGTCACATATGGTGTAATGTCTGGAGGTTATATCAGTACTGGAGCGTTATAAGAGGCTGATATCAGTCACATATGGTGTAATGTCTGCAGGTTATATCAGTACTGGAGCTTTATAAGAGGGGCTGATTTCAGTCACATGATGTAATGTCTGGAGGTTATATCAGTACTGGAGCGTTATAAGAGGGGCTGATATCAGTTACATATGACGTGATGTCTGGAGGTTATATCAGTACTGGAGCGTTATAAGAGGCTGATATCAGGCACATGTGGTGTAATGTCTGGAGGTTATATCAGTACTGGAGCGTTATAAGAGGGGCTGATATCAGTTACATATGACGTGATGTCTGGAGTTTATATCAGTACTGGAGCATTATAAGAGGCTGATATCAGTCACATATGATGTAATGTCTGGAGGTTATATCAGTACTGGAGCGTTATAAGAGGGGCTGATATCAGTCACATATGATGTAATGTCTGGAGGTTATATCAGTACTGGAACGTTATAAGAGGGGCTGATATCAGTCACATATGATGTAATGTCTGGAGGTTATATCAGTACTGGAGCGTTATAAGAGGGGCTGATATCAGTCACATGATGTAATGTCTGGAGGTTATATCAGTACTGGAGCGTTATAAGAGGCTTATATCAGTCACATATGGTGTAATGTCTGGAGGTTATATCAGTACTGGAGCGTTATAAGAGGCTGATATCAGTCACATATGGTGTAATGTCTGCAGGTTATATCAGTACTGGAGCTTTATAAGAGGGGCTGATTTCAGTCACATGATGTAATGTCTGGAGGTTATATCAGTACTGGAGCGTTATAAGAGGAGCTGATATCAGTCACATATGATCTAATGTCTGGAGGTTATATCAGTATTGGAGCGTTATAAGAGGCTGATATGAGTCACATATGATGTAATGTCTGGAGGTTATGTCAGTACTGGAGCGTTATAAGAGGGGCTGATATCGGTCACATGATGTAATGTCTGGAGGTTATATCAGTACTGGAGCGTTATAAGAGGGACTGATATCAGTCACATATGATGTAATGTCTGGAGGTTATATCAGTACTGGAACGTTATAAGAGGGGCTGATATCAGTCACATATGATGTAATATCTGGGGGTTATATCAGTAGTGGAGCGTTATAAGAGGGGCTGATATCAGTCACATATGACGTGATGTCTGGAGGTTATATCAGTACTGGAGCGTTATAAGAGGCTGATATCAGTCACATGTGGTGTAATGTCTGGAGGTTATATCAGTACTGGAGCGTTATCAGAGGGACTGATATCAGTCACATATGGTGTAATGTCTGGAGGTTATATCAGTACTGGAGCGTTATAAGAGGCTGATATCAGTCACATATGGTGTAATGTCTGGAGGTTATATCAGTACTGGAGCGTTATAAGAGGGACTGATATCAGTCACATATGATGTAATGTCTGGAGGTTATATCAGTACTGGAGCGTTAGAAGAGGGGCTGATATCAGTCACATATGACATGATGTCTGGAGGTTATATCAGTACTGGAGCGTTATAAGAGGCTGATATCAGTCACAGATGATGTAATGTCTGGAGGTTATATCAGTACTGGAGCGTTATAAGAGGGGCTGATATCAGTCACATATGATGTAATGTCTGGAGGTTATATCAGTACTGGAGCGTTATAAGAGGCTGATATCAGTCACATATGGTGTAATGTCTGGAGGTTATATCAGTACTGGAGCGTTATAAGAGGCTGATATCAGTCACATATGGTGTAATGCTTGGAGGTTATATCAGTACTGGAGCGCTATAAGAGGGGCTGATATCAGTCACATATGGTGTAATGTCTGGAGGTTATATTAGTACTGGAGCGTTATAAGAGGAGCTGATATCAGTCACATATGATGTAATGTCTGGGGGTTATATCAGTACTGGAGCGTTATAAGAGGACCTGATATCAGTCACATATGGTGTAATGTCTGCAGGTTATATCAGTACTGGAGCTTTATAAGAGGGGCTGATGTCAGTCACATATGATCTAATGTCTGGAGGTTATATCAGTACTGGAGCGTTATAAGAGGCTGATATCAGTCACATATGGTGTAATGTATGGAGGTTATATCAGTACTGGAGCGTTATAAGAGGGACTGATATCAGTCACATATGATGTAATGTCTGGAGGTTATATCAGTACTGGAGCGTTATAAGAGGGGCTGATATCAGTTACATATGACGTGATGTCTGGAGGTTATATCAGTACTGGAGCGTTATAAGAGGGGCTGATATCAGTCACATATGGTGTAATGTATGGAGGTTATATCAGTACTGGAGTGTTATAAGAGGGACTGATATCAGTCACCTATGATGTAATGTCTGGAGGTTATATCAGTACTGGAGCGTTATAAGAGGGGCTGATATCAGTTACATATGACGTGATGTCTGGAGGTTATATCAGTACTGGAGCGTTATAAGAGGCTGATATCAGTCACATATGATGTAATGTCTGGAGGTTATATCAGTACTGGAGCGTTATAAGAGGGGCTGATATCAGTCACATATGGTGTAATGTCTGGTGGTTATATCAGCACTGGAGCGTTATAAGAGGCTGATATCAGTCACATATGATGAAATGTCTGGAGGTTATATCAGTACTGGAGCGTTATAAGAGGGGCTGATATCAGTCACATATGGTGTAATGTCTGGAGGTTATATCAGTGCTGGAGCGTTATAAGAGGCTGATATCAGTCACATATGGTGTAATGTCTGGAGGTTATATCAGTACTGGAGTGTTATAAGAGGGGCTGATATCAGTCACATATGGTGTAATGTCTGGAGGTTATATCAGTGCTGGAGCGTTATAAGAGGCTGATATCAGTCACATATGGTGTAATGTCTGGAGGTTATATCAGTACTGGAGCGTTATAAGAGGAGCTGATATCAGTCACATATGATGTAATGTCTGGAGGTTATATCAGTACTGGAGCGCTATAAGAGGGGCTGATATTAGTCACATATGGTGTAATGTCTGGAGGTTATATTAGTACTGGAGCGTTATAAGAGGGGCTGATATCAGTCACATATGATGTAATGTCTGGAGGTTATATCAGTACTGGAGCGTTATAAGAGGCTGATATCAGTCACATATGATGTAATGTCTGGAGGTTATATTAGTACTGGAGCGTTATAAGAGGCTGATATCAGTCACATATGGTGTAATGCTTGGAGGTTATATCACTACTGGAGCGTTATAAGAGGGGCTGATATCAGTCACATATGGTGTAATGTCTGGAGGTTATATCAGTACTGGAGCTTTATAAGAGGGGCTGATATCAGTCACATATGGTGTAATGTCTGGAGGTTATATCAGTACTGGAGCGTTATAAGAGGAGCTGATATCAGTCACATATGATGGAATGTTTGGAGGTTATATCAGTACTGGAGCGTTATAAGAGGGGCTGATATCAGTCACATATGATGGAATGTTTGGAGGTTAAATCAGTACTGGAGCTTTATAAGAGGAGCTGATATCAGTCACATATGATGTAATGTCTGGAGGTTATATCAGTACTGGAGCGTTATAAGAGGGGCTGATATCAGTCACATATGGTGTAATGACTGGAGGTTATATCAGTACTGGAGCGTTATAAGAGGGGCTGATATCAGTCACATATGATGTAATGTCTGGAGGTTATATCAGTACTGGAGCGTTATAAGAGGCTGATATCAGTCACATATGGTATAATGTCTGGAGGTTATATCAGTACTGGAGCGTTATAAGAGGAGCTGATATCAGTCACATATTATGGAATGTCTGGAGGTTATATCAGTACTGGAGCGTTATAAGAGGAGCTGCTATCAGTCACATATGATGTAATGTCTGGAGTTTATATCAGTACTGGAGCATTATAAGAGGAGCTGTTATCAGTCACATATGGTGTAATGTCTGGAGGTTATATCAGTACTGGAGCGTTATAAGAGGACCTGATTTCAGTCACATATGATGTAATGTCTGGAGGTTATATCAGTACTGGAGCGTTATAAGAGGAGCTGATATCAGTCACATATTATGGAATGTCTGGAGGTTATATCAGTACTGGAGCGTTATAAGAGGAGCTGCTATCAGTCACATATGATGTAATGTCTGCAGGTTATATCAGTACTGGAGCTTTATAAGAGGGGCTGATATCAGTCACATGATGTAATGTCTGGAGGTTATATCAGTACTGGAGCGTTATAAGAGGCTGATATCAGTGACATGATGTAATGTCTGGAGGTTATATCAGTACTGGAGCGTTATAAGAGGCTGATATCAGTCACATATGGTGTAATGTCTGCAGGTTATATCAGTACTGGAGCTTTATAAGAGGGACTGATATCAGTCACATGATGTAATGTCTGGAGGTTATATCAGTACTGGAGCTTTATAAGAGGAGCTGATATCAGTCACATATGATCTAATGTCTGGAGGTTATATCAGTACTGGAGCATTATAAGAGGGGCTGATATCAGTCACATGATGTAATGTCTGGAGGTTATATCAGTACTGGAGCGTTATAAGAGAAGCTGATATCAGTCACATATGGTGTAATGTCTGGAGGTTATATCAGTTCTGGAGCATTATAAGAGGGGCTGATATCAGTCACATATGACATGATGTCTGAAGGTTATATCAGTACTGGAGCGTTATAAGAGGCTGATATCAGTCACAGATGATGTAATGTCTGGAGGTTATATCCGTACTGGAGCGTTATAAGAGGCTGATATCAGTCACATATGATGTAATGTCTGGAGGTTATATCAGTACTGGAGCGCTATAAGAGGGGCTGATATCAGTCACATATGATGTAATGTCTGGGGGTTATATCAGTACTGGAGCGTTATAAGAGGAGCTGATATCAGTCACATATGGTGTAATGTCTGGAGGTTATATCAGTACTGGAGCGTTATAAGAGGCTGATATCAGTCACATATGGTGTAATGTCTGGAGGTTATATCAGTACTGGAGCGTTATAAGAGGGGCTGATATCAGTCACATATGGTGTAATGTCTGGAGGTTATATCAGTACTGGAGCGTTATAAGAGGCTGATATCAGTCACATATGATGTAATGTCTGGAGGTTATATCAGTACTGGAGCTTTATAAGAGGGGCTGATATCAGTCACATATGGTGTAATGTCTGGAGGTTATATCAGTACTGGAGCGTTATAAGAGGCTGATATCAGTCACATATGATGTAATGTCTGGAGGTTGTATCAGTACTGGAGCGTTATAAGAGGGGCAGATATCAATCACATATGATGTAATGTCTGGAGGTTATATCAGTACTGGAGAGTTATAAGAGAGGCTGATATCAGTCACATATGGTGTAATATCTGGAGGTTATATCAGTACTGGAGTGTTATAAGAGGGGCTGATATCAGTCACATATGGTGTAATATCTGGAGGTTATATCAGTACTGGAGTGTTATAAGAGAAGCTGATATCAGTCACATATGGTGTAATGTCTGGAGGTTATATCAGTACTGGAGCATTATAAGAGAGACTGATATCAGTCACATATGATGTAATGTCTGGAGGTTATATCAGTACTGGAGCGTTATAAGAGGCTGATATCAGTCACATATGGTGTAATGTCTGGAGGTTATATCAGCACTGGAGCGTTATAAGAGGAGCTGATATCAGTCACATATGGTGTAATGTCTGGAGGTTATATCAGTACTGGAGCGTTATAAGAGGCTGATATCAGCATATGATGTAATGTCTGGAGGTTATATCATTACTGGAGCGTTATAAGAGGGGCAGATATCAATCACATATGATGTAATGTCTGGAGGTTATATCAGTACTGGAGCGTTATAAGAGAAGCTGATATCAGTCACATATGGTGTAATGTCTGGAGGTTATATCAGTACTGGAGCTTTATAAGAGGGCCAGATATCAGTCACATATGGTGTAATGTCTGGAGGTTATATCAGTACTGGAGTGTTATAAAAGAGGCTGATATCAGTCACATATGGTGTAAGGTCTGGAGGTTATATCAGTACTGGAGCTTTATAAGAGGGCCAGATATCAGTCACATATGATGTAATGTCTGGAGGTTATATCATTACTGGAGCGTTATAAGAGCAGCTGATATCAGTCACATATGGTGTAATGTCTGGAGGTTATATCAGTACTGGAGTGTTATAAGAGAGGCTGATATCAGTCACATATGATGTAATGTCTGGAGGTTATATCATTACTGGAGTGTTATAAGAGGGGCTGATATCAGTCACATATGGTGTAAGGTCTGGAGGTTATATCAGTACTGGAGCTTTATAAGAGGGGCAGATATCAGTCACATATGATGTAATGTCTGGAGGTTATATCAGTACTGGAGCGTTATAAGAGGCTGATATCAGTCACATATGATGTAATGTCTGGAGGTTATATCAGTACTGGAGTGTTATAAAAGAGGCTGATATCAGTCACATATGATGTAATGTCTGGAGGTTATATCAGTACTGGAGCGTTATAAGAGCAGCTGATATCAGTCACATATGGTGTAATGTCTGGAGGTTATATCAGTACTGGAGTGTTATAAGAGAGGCTGATATCAGTCACATATGATGTAATGTCTGGAGGTTATATCAGTACTGGAGCGTTATAAGAGGAGCTGATATCAGTCACATTTGGTGTAATGTCTGGAGGTTATATCAGTACTGGAGTGTTATAAGAGAGGCTGATATCAGTCACATATGATGTAATGTCTGGAGGTTATATCAGTACTGGAGCGTTATAAGAGCAGCTGATATCAGTCACATATGGTGTAATGTCTGGAGGTTATATCAGTACTGGAGTGTTATAAGAGAGGCTGATATCAGTCACATATGATGTAATGTCTGGAGGTTATATCAGTACTGGAGCGTTATAAGAGGAGCTGATATCAGTCACATTTGGTGTAATGTCTGGAGGTTATATCAGTACTGGAGCGTTATAAGAGGCTGATATCAGTCACATATGATGTAATGTCTGGAGGTTGTATCAGTACTGGAGCGTTATAAGAGGGGCAGATATCAATCACATATGATGTAATGTCTGGAGGTTATATCAGTACTGGAGCGTTATAAGAGGCTGATATCAGTCACATTTGGTGTAATGTCTGGAGGTTATATCAGTACTGGAGCGTTATAAGAGGTTGATATCAGTCACATATGATGTAATGTCTGGAGGTTATATCAGTACTGGTGCTTTATAAGAGGCTGATATCAGTCACATATGATGTAATGTCTGGAAGTTATATCAGTACTGGAGCGTTATAAGAGGCTGATATCAGTCACATATGGTGTAATGTCTGCAGGTTATATCAGTACTGGAGCTTTATAAGAGGGGCTGATATCAGTCACATGATGTAATGTCTGGAGGTTATATCAGTACTGGAGCGTTATAAGAGGCTGATATCAGTCACATGATGTAATGTCTGGAGGTTATATCAGTACTGGAGCGTTATAAGAGGCTGATATCAGTCACATATGGTGTAATGTCTGCAGGTTATATCAGTACTGGAGCTTTATAAGAGGGGCTGATATCAGTCACATGATGTAATGTCTGGAGGTTATATCAGTACTGGAGCGTTATAAGAGGCTGATATCAGTCACATATGGTGTAATGTCTGCAGGTTATATCAGTACTGGAGCTTTATAAGAGGGGCTGATATCAGTCACATGATGTAATGTCTGGAGGTTATATCAGTACTGGAGCATTATAAGAGGGGCTGATATCAGTCACATATGATGTAATGTCTGGAGGTTATATCAGTACTGGAGCTGTATAAGAGGCTGATATCAGTCACATATGATCTAATGTCTGGAGGTTATATCAGTATTGGAGCGTTATAAGAGGGGCTGATATCAGTCACATATGTTGTAATGTCTGGAGGTTATATCAGTACTGGAGCGTTATAAGAGGGTCTGATATCAGTCACATATGGTGTAATGTCTAGAGGTTATATCAGTACTGGAGCGTTATAAGAGGCTGATATCAGTCACATATGGTGTAATGTCTGGAGGTTATATCAGTACTGGAGCGTTATAAGAGGGGCTGATATCAGTCACATATGATGTAATGTCTGGAGGTTATATCAGTACTGAAGCGTTATAAGAGGCTGATATCAGTCACATATGATGTAATGTCTGGAGGTTATATCAGTACTGGAGCGCTATAAGAGGGGCTGATATCAGTCACATATGATGTAATGTCTGGAGGTTATATCAGTACTTGAGCGTTATAAGAGGCTGATATCAGTCACATATGATGTAATGTCTGGAGGTTATATCAGTACTGGAGCGCTATAAGAGGGGCTGATATCAGTCACATATGATGTAATGTCTGGGGGTTATATCAGTACTGGAGCGTTATAAGAGGAGCTGATATCAGTCACATATGATGTAATGTCTGGGGGTTATATCAGTACTGGAGCGTTATAAGAGAGGCTGATATCAGTCACATATGGTGTAATATCTGGAGGTTATATCAGTACTGGAGCGTTATAAGAGGCTGATATCAGTCACATATGGTGTAATGTCTGGAGGTTATATCAGTACTGGAGCGTTATAAGAGAGGCTGATATCAGTCACATATGATGTAATACCTGGAGGTTATATCAGTACTGGAGTGTTATAAGAGGGGCTGATATCAGTCACATATGGTGTAATGTCTGGAGGTTATATCAGTACTGGAGCATTATAAGAGGGGCTGATATCAGTCACATATGGTGTAATGTCTGGAGGTTATATCAGTACTGGAGCATTATAAGAGAGGCTGATATCAGTCACATATGATGTAATGTCTGGAGGTTATATCAGTACTGGAGCGTTATAAGAGGCTGATATCAGTCACATATGGTGTAATGTCTGGAGGTTATATCAGCACTGGAGCGTTATAAGAGGAGCTGATATCAGTCACATATGGTGTAATGTCTGGAGGTTATATCAGTACTGGAGCGTTATAAGAGGCTGATATCAGCATATGATGTAATGTCTGGAGGTTATATCATTACTGGAGCGTTATAAGAGAAGCTGATATCAGTCACATATAGTGTAATGTCTGGAGGTTATATCAGTACTGGAGCTTTATAAGAGGCCCAGATATCAGTCACATATGGTGTAATGTCTGGAGGTTATATCAGTACTGGAGTGTTATAAAAGAGGCTGATATCAGTCACATATGGTGTAAGGTCTGGAGGTTATATCAGTACTGGAGCTTTATAAGAGGGCCAGATATCAGTCACATATGATGTAATGTCTGGAGGTTATATCATTACTGGAGCGTTATAAGAGCAGCTGATATCAGTCACATATGGTGTAATGTCTGGAGGTTATATCAGTACTGGAGCGTTATAAGAGGGGCTGATATCAGTCACATATGGTGTAAGGTCTGGAGGTTATATCAGTACTGGAGCTTTATAAGAGGCTGATATCAGTCACATATGATGTAATGTCTGGAGGTTATATCATTACTGGAGCGTTATAAGAGAGGCTGATATCAGTCACATATGATGTAATGTCTGGAGGTTATATCATTACTGGAGCGTTATAAGAGGGGCTGATATCAGTCACATATGGTGTAAGGTCTGGAGGTTATATCAGTACTGGAGCTTTATAAGAGGGGCAGATATCAGTCACATATGATGTAATGTCTGGAGGTTATATCAGTACTGGAGCGTTATAAGAGGCTGATATCAGTCACATATGATGTAATGTCTGGAGGTTATATCAGTACTGGAGTGTTATAAAAGAGGCTGATATCAGTCACATATGATGTAATGTCTGGAGGTTATATCAGTACTGGAGCGTTATAAGAGCAGCTGATATCAGTCACATATGGTGTAATGTCTGGAGGTTATATCAGTACTGGAGTGTTATAAGAGAGGCTGATATCAGTCACATATGATGTAATGTCTGGAGGTTATATCAGTACTGGAGCGTTATAAGAGGCTGATATCAGTCACATATGGTGTAATGTCTGGAGGTTATATCAGTACTGGAGCGTTATAAGAGGGGCTGATATCAGTCACATATGATGTAATGTCTGGAGATTATATCAGTACTGGAGCGTTATAAGAGGCTGATATCAGTCACATATGATGTAATGTCTGGAGGTTATATCAGTACTGGTGCTTTATAAGAGGCTGATATCAGTCACATATGATGTAATGTCTGGAAGTTATATCAGTACTGGAGCGTTATAAGAGGCTGATATCAGTCACATATGGTGTAATGTCTGCAGGTTATATCAGTACTGGAGCTTTATAAGAGGGGCTGATATCAGTCACATGATGTAATGTCTGGAGGTTATATCAGTACTGGAGCGTTATAAGAGGCTGATATCAGTCACATGATGTAATGTCTGGAGGTTATATCAGTACTGGAGCGTTATAAGAGGCTGATATCAGTCACATATGGTGTAATGTCTGCAGGTTATATCAGTACTGGAGCTTTATAAGAGGGGCTGATATCAGTCACATGATGTAATGTCTGGAGGTTATATCAGTACTGGAGCGTTATAAGAGGCTGATATCAGTCACATATGGTGTAATGTCTGCAGGTTATATCAGTACTGGAGCTTTATAAGAGGGGCTGATATCAGTCACATGATGTAATGTCTGGAGGTTATATCAGTACTGGAGCATTATAAGAGGGGCTGATATCAGTCACATATGATGTAATGTCTGGAGGTTATATCAGTACTGGAGCTGTATAAGAGGCTGATATCAGTCACATATGATCTAATGTCTGGAGGTTATATCAGTATTGGAGCGTTATAAGAGGGGCTGATATCAGTCACATGATGTAATGTCTGGAGGTTATGTCAGTACTGGAGCTTTATAAGAGAAGCTGATATCAGTCACATATGGTGTAATGTCTGGAGGTTATATCAGTACTGGAGCGTTATAAGAGGCTGATATCAGTCACATATGGTGTAATGTCTGGAGGTTATATCAGTACTGGAGCGTTATAAGAGGAGCTGATATCAGTCACATATGTTGTAATGTCTGGAGGTTATATCAGTACTGGAGCGTTATAAGAGGGTCTGATATCAGTCACATATGGTGTAATGTCTAGAGGTTATATCAGTACTGGAGCGTTATAAGAGGCTGATATCAGTCACATATAGTGTAATGTCTGGAGGTTATATCAGTACTGGAGCGTTATAAGAGGGGCTGATATCAGTCACATATGATGTAATGTCTGGAGGTTATATCAGTACTGGAGCGTTATAAGAGGCTGATATCAGTCACATATGATGTAATGTCTGGAGGTTATATCAGTACTGGAGCGCTATAAGAGAGGCTGATATCAGTCACATATGATGTAATGTCTGGGGGTTATATCAGTACTGGAGCGTTATAAGAGGAGCTGATATCAGTCACATATGATGTAATGTCTGGAGGTTATATCAGTACTGGAGCGTTATAAGAGGCTGATATCAGTCACATATGATGTAATGTCTGGAGGTTATATCAGTACTGGAGCGTTATAAGAGGCTGATATCAGTCACATATGGTGTAATGTCTGGAGGTTATATCAGTACTGGAGCGTTATAAGAGGCTGATGTCAGTCACATATGATGTAATGTTTGGAGGTTATATCAGTACTGGAGCGTTATAAGAGGCTGATATCAGTCACATATGATGTAATGTCTGGAGGTTATATCAGTACTGGAGCGTTATAAGAGGCTATCAGTCACATATGGTGTAATGTCTGGAGGTTATATTAGTACTGGAGCGTTATAAGAGGCTGATATCAGTCACATATGGTGTAATGCTTGGAGGTTATATCAGTACTGGAGCGCTATAAGAGGGGCTGATATCAGTCACATATGGTGTAATGTCTGGAGGTTATATCAGTACTGGAGCGTTATAAGAGAGGCTGATATCAGTCACATATGATGTAATACCTGGAGGTTATATCAGTACTGGAGTGTTATAAGAGGGGCTGATATCAGTCACATATGGTGTAATGTCTGGAGGTTATATCAGTACTGGAGCATTATAAGAGGGGCTGATATCAGTCACATATGGTGTAATGTCTGGAGGTTATATCAGTACTGGAGCATTATAAGAGAGGCTGATATCAGTCACATATGATGTAATGTCTGGAGGTTATATCAGTACTGGAGCGTTATAAGAGGCTGATATCAGTCACATATGGTGTAATGTCTGGAGGTTATATCAGCACTGGAGCGTTATAAGAGGAGCTGATATCAGTCACATATGGTGTAATGTCTGGAGGTTATATCAGTACTGGAGCGTTATAAGAGGCTGATATCAGCATATGATGTAATGTCTGGAGGTTATATCATTACTGGAGCGTTATAAGAGGGGCAGATATCAATCACATATGATGTAATGTCTGGAGGTTATATCAGAACTGGAGCGTTATAAGAGAAGCTGATATCAGTCACATATGGTGTAATGTCTGGAGGTTATATCAGTACTGGAGCTTTATAAGAGGCCCAGATATCAGTCACATATGGTGTAATGTCTGGAGGTTATATCAGTACTGGAGTGTTATAAAAGAGGCTGATATCAGTCACATATGGTGTAAGGTCTGGAGGTTATATCAGTACTGGAGCTTTATAAGAGGGCCAGATATCAGTCACATATGATGTAATGTCTGGAGGTTATATCATTACTGGAGCGTTATAAGAGCAGCTGATATCAGTCACATATGGTGTAATGTCTGGAGGTTATATCAGTACTGGAGTGTTATAAGAGAGGCTGATATCAGTCACATATGATGTAATGTCTGGAGGTTATATCATTACTGGAGCGTTATAAGAGGGGCTGATATCAGTCACATATGGTGTAATGTCTGGAGGTTATATCAGTACTGGAGCGTTATAAGAGCAGCTGATATCAGTCACATATGGTGTAATGTCTGGAGGTTATATCAGTACTGGAGTGTTATAAGAAAGGCTGATATCAGTCACATATGATGTAATGTCTGGAGGTTATATCAGTACTGGAGCGTTATAAGAGGCTGATATCAGTCACATATGGTGTAATGTCTGGAGGTTATATCAGTACTGGAGCGTTATAAGAGGGGCTGATATCAGTCACATATGATGTAATGTCTGGAGATTATATCAGTACTGGAGCGTTATAAGAGGCTGATATCAGTCACATATGATGTAATGTCTGGAGGTTATATCCGTACTGGTGCTTTATAAGAGGCTGATATCAGTCACATATGATGTAATGTCTGGAAGTTATATCAGTACTGGAGCGTTATAAGAGGCTGATATCAGTCACATATGGTGTAATGTCTGCAGGTTATATCAGTACTGGAGCTTTATAAGAGGGGCTGATATCAGTCACATGATGTAATGTCTGGAGGTTATATCAGTACTGGAGCGTTATAAGAGGCTGATATCAGTCACATGATGTAATGTCTGGAGGTTATATCAGTACTGGAGCGTTATAAGAGGCTGATATCAGTCACATATGGTGTAATGTCTGCAGGTTATATCAGTACTGGAGCTTTATAAGAGGGGCTGATATCAGTCACATGATGTAATGTCTGGAGGTTATATCAGTACTGGAGCGTTATAAGAGGCTGATATCAGTCACATATGGTGTAATGTCTGCAGGTTATATCAGTACTGGAGCTTTATAAGAGGGGCTGATATCAGTCACATGATGTAATGTCTGGAGGTTATGTCAGTACTGGAGCTTTATAAGAGAAGCTGATATCAGTCACATATGGTGTAATGTCTGGAGGTTATATCACTACTGGAGCGTTATAAGAGGCTGATATCAGTCACATATGGTGTAATGTCTGGAGGTTATATCAGTACTGGAGCGTTATAAGAGGAGCTGATATCAGTCACATATGTTGTAATGTCTGGAGGTTATATCAGTACTGGAGCGTTATAAGAGGGTCTGATATCAGTCACATATGGTGTAATGTCTAGAGGTTATATCAGTACTGGAGCGTTATAAGAGGCTGATATCAGTCACATATAGTGTAATGTCTGGAGGTTATATCAGTACTGGAGCGTTATAAGAGGGGCTGATATCAGTCACATATGATGTAATGTCTGGAGGTTATATCAGTACTGGAGCGTTATAAGAGGCTGATATCAGTCACATATGATGTAATGTCTGGAGGTTATATCAATACTGGAGCGCTATAAGAGGGGCTGATATCAGTCACATATGATGTAATGTCTGGGGGTTATATCAGTACTGGAGCGTTATAAGAGGAGCTGATATCAGTCACATATGATGTAATGTCTGGAGGTTATATCAGTACTGGAGCGTTATAAGAGGCTGATATCAGTCACATATGATGTAATGTCTGGAGGTTATATCAGTACTGGAGCGTTATAAGAGGCTGATATCAGTCACATATGGTGTAATGTCTGGAGGTTATATCAGTACTGGAGCGTTATAAGAGGCTGATGTCAGTCACATATGATGTAATGTCTGGAGGTTATATCAGTACTGGAGCGTTATAAGAGGCTGATATCAGTCACATATGATGTAATGTCTGGAGGTTATATCAGTACTGGAGCGTTATAAGAGGCTATCAGTCACATATGGTGTAATGTCTGGAGGTTATATTAGTACTGGAGCGTTATAAGAGGCTGATATCAGTCACATATGGTGTAATGCTTGGAGGTTATATCAGTACTGGAGCGCTATAAGAGGGGCTGATATCAGTCACATATGGTGTAATGTCTGGAGGTTATATCAGTACTGGAGCTTTATAAGAGGGGCTGATATCAGTCACAGATGGTGTAATGTCTGGAGGTTATATCAGTACTGGAGCGTTATAAGAGGCTGATATCAGTCACATATGGTGTAATGTCTGGAGGTTATATCAGTACTGGAGCGTTATAAGAAGCTGATATCAGTCACATATGATTTAATGTCTGGAGGTTATATCAGTACTGGAGCGTTATAAGAAGCTGATATCAGTCACATATGATGTAATGTCTGGAGGTTATATCAGTACTGGAGCGTTATAAGAGGCTGATATCAGTCACATATGATGTAATGTCTGGAGGTTATATCAGTACTGGAGCGTTATAAGAGAGGCTGATATCAGTCACATATGATGTAATGTCTGGAGGTTATATCAGTACTGGAGCGTTATAAGAGAGGCTGATATCAGTCACATGTGATGTAATACCTGGAGGTTATATCAGTACTGGAGTGTTATAAGAGGGGCTGATATCAGTCACATATGGTGTAATGTCTGGGGGTTATATCAGTACTGGAGCGTTATAAGAGGCTGTTATCAGTCACATATGGTGTAATGTCTGGAGGTTATATCAGTACTGGAGCGTTATAAGAGAGGCTGATATCAGTCACATGTGATGTAATACCTGGAGGTTATATCAGTACTGGAGTGTTATAAGAGGGGCTGATATCAGTCACATATGGTGTAATGTCTGGAGGTTATATCAGTACTGGAGCGTTATAAGAGGCTGATATCAGTCACATATGATGTAATGTCTGGAGGTTATATCAGTACTGGAGCGTTATAAGAGGCTGATATCAGTCACATATGGTGTAATGTCTGGAGGTTATATTAGTACTGGAGCGTTATAAGAGGCTGATATCAGTCACATATGGTGTAATGCTTGGAGGTTATATCAGTACTGGAGCGCTATAAGAGGGGCTGATATCAGTCACATATGGTGTAATGTCTGGAGGTTATATCAGTACTGGAGCTTTATAAGAGGGGCTGATATCAGTCACAGATGGTGTAATGTCTGGAGGTTATATCAGTACTGGAGCGTTATAAGAGGAGCTGATATCAGTCACATATGGTGTAATGTCTGGAGGTTATATCAGTACTGGAGCATTATAAGAGACTGATATCAGTCACATATGGTGTAATGTCTGGAGGTTATATCAGTACTGGAGCGTTATAAGAAGCTGATATCAGTCACATATGATGTAATGTCTGGAGGTTATATCAGTACTGGAGCGTTATAAGAGGGGCTGATATCAGTCACATATCATGTAATGTCTGGGGGTTATATCAGTACTGGAGCGTTATAAGAGGGGCTGATATCAGTCACATATGATGTAATACCTGGAGGTTATATCAGTACTGGAGCGTTATGAGAGGGGCTGATATCAGTCACATATGGTGTAATGTCTGGAGGTTATATCAGTACTGGAGCGTTATAAGAGGCTGATATCAGTCACATATGGTGTAATGTCTGGAGGTTATATCAGTACTGGAGCGTTATAAGAGGCTATCAGTCACATATGATGTAATGTCTGGAGGTTATATCAGTACTGGAGCGTTATAAGAGGCTGATATCAGTCACATATGATGTAATGTCTGGAGGTTATATCAGTACTGAAGCTTTATAAGAGGGGCTGATATCAGTCACATATGATGTAATGTCTGGAGGTTATATCAGTACTGGAGCGTTATAAGAGGGGCTGATATCAGTCACATATGGTGTAATGTCTGGGGGTTATATCAGTACTGCAGCGTTATAAGAGGCTGATATCAGTCACATATGGTGTAATGTCTGGAGGTTATATCAGTACTGGAGCGTTATAAGAGAGGCTGTTATCAGTCACATGTGATGTAATACCTGGAGGTTATATCAGTACTGGAGTGTTATAAGAGGGGCTGATATCAGTCACATATGGTGTAATGTCTGGAGGTTATATCAGTACTGGAGCGTTATAAGAGGCTGATATCAGTCACATATGGTGTAATGTCTGGAGGTTATATCAGCACTGGAGCGTTATAAGAGGAGCTAATATCAGTCACATATGGTGTAATGTCTGGAGGTTATATCAGTACTGTAGCACTATAAGAGGCTGATATCAGTCACATATGATGTAATGTCTGGAGGTTATATCAGTACTGGAGCGTTATAAGAGGGGCTGATATCAGTCACATATGATGTAATGTCTGGAGGTTATATCAGTACTGGAGCGTTATAAGAGGCTGATATCAGTTACATATGGTGTAATGTCTGGAGGTTATATCAGTGCTGGAGCGTTATAAGAGGCTGATATCAGTCACATATGATGTAATGTCTGGAGGTTATATCAGTACTGGAGCGTTATAAGAGAGGCTGATATCAGTCACATATGATGTAATGTCTGGAGGTTATATCAGTACTGGAGCGTTATAAGAGGAGCTGATATCAGTCACATATGGTGTAATGTCTGGAGGTTATATCAGTACTGGAGCGTTATAAGAGGCTGATATCAGTCACATATGGTGTAATGTCTGGAGGTTATATCAGTACTGGAGCGTTATAAGAGGCTGATATCAGTCACATATGGTGTAATGTCTGGAGGTTATATCAGCACTGCAGCGTTATAAGAGGAGCTGATATCAGTCACATATGGTGTAATGTCTGGAGGTTATATCAGTACTGGAGCGTTATAAGAGGCTGATATCAGTCACATATGGTGTAATGTCTGGAGGTTATATCAGTACTGGAGCGTTATAAGAGGCTGATATCAGTCACATATGATGTAATGTCTGGAGGTTATATCAGTACTGGAGCGTTATAAGAGGGGCAGATATCAATCACATATGATGTAATGTCTGGAGGTTATATCAGTACTGGAGCGTTATAAGAGGGGCAGATATCAATCACATATGGTGTAATGTCTGGAGGTTATATCAGTACTGGAGCTTTATAAGAGGCTGATATCAGTCACATATGATGTAATGTCTGGAGGTTATATCAGTACTGGAGCGTTATAAGAGGCTGATATCAGTCACATATGATGTAATATCTGGAGGTTATATCAGTACTGGAGCGCTAGAAGAGGGGCTGATATCAGTCACATATGATGTAATGTCTGGAGGTTATATCAGTTCTGGAGCGTTATAAGAGGAGCTGATATCAGTCACATATGGTGTAATGTCTGGAGGTTATATCAGTACTGGAGCATTATAAGAGGTTGATATCAGTCACATATGATGTAATGTCTGGAGGTTATATCAGTACTGGAGCGTTATAAGAGGGGCTGATATCAGTCACATATGATGTAGTGTCTTGAGGTTATATCAGTACTGGAGCGTTATAAGAGGGGCTGATATCAGTCACATATGATGTAATGTCTGGAAGTTATATCAGTACTGGAGCATTATAAGAGGAGCTGATATCAGTCACATGTGATGTAATGACTGGAGGTTATATCAGTACTGGAGCGTTATAAGAGGAGCTGATATCAGTCACATATGATGTAATGTCTGGGGGTTATATCAGTACTGGAGCGTTATAAGAGGAGCTGATATCAGTCACATATGATGTAATGTCTGGAGGTTATATCAGTACTGGAGCGTTATAAGAGGCTGATATCCGTCACATATGGTGTAATATCTGGAGGTTATATCAGTGCTGGAGCGTTATAAGAGGCTGATATCAGTCACATATGATGTAATGTCTGGAGGTTATATCAGTACTGGAGCCTTATAAGAGGGGTTGATATCAGTCACATATGATGTAATGTCTGGAGGTTATATCAATACTGGAGCGTTATAAGAGGAGCTGATATCAGTCACATATGATGTAATGTCTGGAGGTTATATCAGTACTGGAGCGTTATAAGAGAGGCTGATATCAGTCACATATGATGTAATGTCTGGAGGTTATATCAGTACTGAAGCTTTATAAGAGGCTGATATCAGTCACATATGATGTAATGTCTGGAGGTTATATCAGTACTGGAGCGTTATAAGAGGGGCTGATATCAGTCACATATGGTGTAATGTCTGGAGGTTATATCAGTACTGGAGCGTTATAAGAGGCTGATATCAGTCACATATGATGTAATGTCTGGAGGTTATGTCAGTACTGGAGCGCTATAAGAGGGGCTGATATCAGTCACATATGGTGTAATGTCTGGAGGTTATATCAGTACTGGAGCGTTATAAGAGGCTGATATCAGTCACATATGATGTAATGTCTGGAGGTTATATCAGTACTGGAGCGTTATAAGAGACTGCTATCAGTCACATATGATGTAATGTCTGGAGGTTATATCAGTACTGGAGCGTTATAAGAAGCTGATATCAGTCACATATGATGTAATGTCTGGAGGTTATATCAGTACTGGAGCGTTATAAGAAGCTGATATCAGTCACATATGGTGTAATGTCTGGAGGTTATATCAGTACTGGAGCGTTATAAGAGGCTGATGTCAGTCACATATGATGTAATGTCTGGAGGTTATATCAGTACTGGAGCGTTATAAGAGGCTGATATCAGTCACATATGATGTAATGTCTGGAGGTTATATCAGTACTGGAGCATTATAAGAGGCTGATATCAGTCACATATGGTGTAATGTCTGGAGGTTATATTAGTACTGGAGCGTTATAAGAGGCTGATATCAGTCACATATGGTGTAATGCTTGGAGGTTATATCAGTACTGGAGCGCTATAAGAGGGGCTGATATCAGTCACATATGGTGTAATGTCTGGAGGTTATATCAGTACTGGAGCTTTATAAGAGGGGCTGATATCAGTCACAGATGGTGTAATGTCTGGAGGTTATATCAGTACTGGAGCGTTATAAGAGGCTGATATCAGTCACATATGGTGTAATGTCTGGAGGTTATATCAGTACTGGAGCGTTATAAGAGGAGCTGATATCAGTCACATATGGTGTAATGTCTGGAGGTTATATCAGTACTGGAGCGTTATAAGAGACTGCTATCAGTCACATATGATGTAATGTCTGGAGGTTATATCAGTACTGGAGCGTTATAAGAAGCTGATATCAGTCACATATGATGTAATGTCTGGAGGTTATATCAGTACTGGAGCGTTATAAGAGGGGCTGATATCAGTCACATATCATGCAATGTCTGGGGGTTATATCAGTACTGGAGCGTTATAAGAGGGGCTGATATCAGTCACATATGGTGTAATGTCTGGAGGTTATATCAGTACTGGAGCGTTATAAGAGGCTGATATCAGTCACATATGGTGTAATGTCTGGAGGTTATATCAGTACTGGAGCGTTATAAGAGGCTGATATCAGTCACATATGGTGTAATGTCTGGAGGTTATATCAGTACTGGAGCGTTATAAGAGACTGATATCAGTCACATATGATGTAATGTCTGGAGGTTATATCAGTACTGGAGCGTTATAAGAGAGGCTGATATCAGTCACATATGATGTAATGTCTGGAGGTTATATCAGTACTGGAGCGTTATAAGAGGGGCTGATATCAGTCACATATGGTGTAATGTCTGGGGGTTATATCAGTACTGGAGCGTTATAAGAGGCTGATATCAGTCACATATGGTGTAATGTCTGGAGGTTATATCAGTACTGGAGCGTTATAAGAGGCTGATATCAGTCACATATGGTGTAATGTCTGGAGGTTATATCAGTACTGGAGCGTTATAAGAGGCTGATATCAGTCACATATGGTGTAATGTCTGGAGGTTATATCAGTACTGGAGCGTTATAAGAGACTGATATCAGTCACATATGATGTAATGTCTGGAGGTTATATCAGTACTGGAGCGTTATAAGAGAGGCTGATATCAGTCACATATGATGTAATGTCTGGAGGTTATATCAGTACTGGAGCGTTATAAGAGGGGCTGATATCAGTCACATATGGTGTAATGTCTGGGGGTTATATCAGTACTGGAGCGTTATAAGAGGCTGATATCAGTCACATATGGTGTAATGTCTGGAGGTTATATCAGTACTGGAGCATTATAAGAGGCTGATATCAGTCACATATGGTGTAATGTCTGGAGGTTATATTAGTACTGGAGCGTTATAAGAGGCTGATATCAGTCACATATGGTGTAATGCTTGGAGGTTATATCAGTACTGGAGCGCTATAAGAGGGGCTGATATCAGTCACATATGGTGTAATGTCTGGAGGTTATATCAGTACTGGAGCTTTATAAGAGGGGCTGATATCAGTCACAGATGGTGTAATGTCTGGAGGTTATATCAGTACTGGAGCGTTATAAGAGGAGCTGATATCAGTCACATATGGTGTAATGTCTGGAGGTTATATCAGTACTGGAGCATTATAAGAAGCTGATATCAGTCACATATGATGTAATGTCTGGAGGTTATATCAGTACTGGAGCGTTATAAGAGGGGCTGATATCAGTCACATATCATGTAATGTCTGGGGGTTATATCAGTACTGGAGCGTTATAAGAGGGGCTGATATCAGTCACATATGATGTAATAACTGGAGGTTATATCAGTACTGGAGCGTTATAAGAGGGGCTGATATCAGTCACATATGGTGTAATGTCTGGAGGTTATATCAGTACTGGAGCGTTATAAGAGGCTGATATCAGTCACATATGGTGTAATGTCTGGAGGTTATATCAGTACTGGAGCGTTATAAGAGGCTGATATCAGTCACATATGATGTAATGTCTGGAGGTTATATCAGTACTGGAGCGTTATAAGAGAGGCTGATATCAGTCACATATGATGTAATGTCTGGAGGTTATATCAGTACTGGAGCGTTATAAGAGAGGCTGATATCAGTCACATATGATGTAATGTCTGGAGGTTATATCAGTACTGAAGCTTTATAAGAGGGGCTGATATCAGTCACATATGATGTAATGTCTGGAGGTTATATCAGTACTGGAGCGTTATAAGAGGGGCTGATATCAGTCACATATGGTGTAATGTCTGGGGGTTATATCAGTACTGGAGCGTTATAAGAGGCTGATATCAGTCACATATGGTGTAATGTCTGGAGGTTATATCAGTACTGGAGCGTTATAAGAGAGGCTGTTATCAGTCACATGTGATGTAATACCTGGAGGTTATATCAGTACTGGAGTGTTATAAGAGGGGCTGATATCAGTCACATATGGTGTAATGTCTGGAGGTTATATCAGTACTGGAGCGTTATAAGAGGCTGATATCAGTCACATATGGTGTAATGTCTGGAGGTTATATCAGCACTGGAGCGTTATAAGATGAGCTAATATCAGTCACATATGGTGTAATGTCTGGAGGTTATATCAGTACTGGAGCACTATAAGAGGCTGATATCAGTCACATATGGTGTAATGTCTGGAGGTTATATCAGTACTGGAGCGTTATAAGAGGCTGATATCAGTCACATATGGTGTAATGTCTGGAGGTTATATCAGCACTGCAGCGTTATAAGAGGAGCTGATATCAGTCACATATGGTGTAATGTCTGGAGGTTATATCAGTACTGGAGCGTTATAAGAGGCTGATATCAGCATATGATGTAATGTCTGGAGGTTATATCATTACTGGAGCGTTATAAGAGGGGCAGATATCAATCACATATGATGTAATGTCTGGAGGTTATATCAGTACTGGAGCGTTATAAGAGAAGCTGATATCAGTCACATATGGTGTAATGTCTGGAGGTTATATCAGTACTGGAGCGTTATAAGAGGCTGATATCAGTCACATATGGTGTAATGTCTGGAGGTTATATCAGTACTGGAGCATTATAAGAGGTTGATATCAGTCACATATGATGTAATGTTTGGAGGTTATATCAGTACTGGTGCTTTATAAGAGGCTGATATCAGTCACATATGATGTAATGTCTGGAGGTTATATCAGTACTGGAGCGTTATAAGAGGGGCTGATATCAGTCACATATGATGTAGTGTCTTGAGGTTATATCAGTACTGGAGCATTATAAGAGGGGCTGATATCAGTCACATATGGTGTAGTGTCTGGAGGTTATATCAGTACTGGAGCGTTATAAGGGGCTGATATCAGTCACATATGATGTAATGTCTGGGGGTTATATCAGTACTGGAGCGTTATAAGAGGAGCTGATATCAGTCACATATGATGTAATGTCTGGAGGTTATATCAGTACTGGAGCGTTATAAGAGGCTGATATCCGTCACATATGGTGTAATATCTGGAGGTTATATCAGTGCTGGAGCGTTATAAGAGGCTGATATCAATCACATATGATGTAATGTCTGGAGGTTATATCAGTACTGGAGCCTTATAAGAGTGGTTGATATCAGTCACATATGATGTAATGTCTGGAGGTTATATCAATACTGGAGCGTTATAAGAGGAGCTGATATCAGTCACATATGATGTAATGTCTGGAGGTTATATCAGTACTGGAGCGTTATAAGAGAGGCTGATATCAGTCACATATGATGTAATGTCTGGAGGTTATATCAGTACTGAAGCTTTATAAGAGGCTGATATCAGTCACATATGATGTAATGTCTGGAGGTTATATCAGTACTGGAGCGTTATAAGAGGGGCTGATATCAGTCACATATGGTGTAATGTCTGGAGGTTATATCAGCACTGGAGCGTTATAAAAGGAGCTAATATCAGTCACATATGGTGTAATGTCTGGAGGTTATATCAGTACTGGAGCGTTATAAGAGGCTGATATCAGTCACATATGGTGTAATGTCTGGAGGTTATATCAGTACTGGAGCGTTATAAGAGGCTGATATCAGTCACATATGGTGTAATGTCTGGAGGTTATATCAGTACTGGAGCGTTATAAGAGAGGCTGATATCAGTCACATATGATGTAATACCTGGAGGTTATATCAGTACTGGAGTGTTATAAGAGGGGCTGATATCAGTCACATATGGTGTAATGTCTGGAGGTTATATCAGTACTGGAGTGTTATAAGAGGCTGATATCAGTCACATATGGTGTAATGTCTGGAGGTTATATCAGCACTGGAGCGTTATAAGAGGAGCTGATATCAGTCACATATGGTGTAATGTCTGGAGGTTATATCAGTACTGGAGCATTATAAGAGGGGCTGATATCAGTCACATATGATGTAATGTCTGGAGGTTATATCAGTACTGGAGCGTTATAAGAGGAGCTGATATCAGTCACATATGGTGTAATGTCTGGAGGTTATATCAGTACTGGAGCATTATAACAGAGGCTGATATCAGTCACATATGATGTAATGTCTGGAGGTTATATCAGTACTGGAGCGTTATAAGAGGAGCTGATATCAGTCACATATGGTGTAATGTCTGGAGGTTATATCAGTACTGGAGCGTTATAAGAGGCTGATATCAGTCACATATGGTGTAATGTCTGGAGGTTATATCAGTACTGGAGCGTTATAAGAGGCTGATATCAGCATATGATGTAATGTGTGGAGGTTATATCATTACTGGAGCGTTATAAGAGGGGCAGATATCAATCACATATGATGTAATGTCTGGAGGTTATATCAGTACTGGAGCGTTATAAGAGAAGCTGATATCAGTCACATATGGTGTAATGTCTGGAGGTTATATCAGTACTGGAGCTTTATAAGAGGCTGATATCAGTCACATATGATGTAATGTCTGGAGGTTATATCAGTACTGGAGCGTTATAAGAGGCTGATATCAGTCACATATGATGTAATATCTGGAGGTTATATCAGTACTGGAGCGCTAGAAGAGGGGCTGATATCAGTCACATATGGTGTAATGTCTGGAGGTTATATCAGTACTGGAGCGTTATAAGAGGCTGATATCAGTCACATATGATGTAATGTCTGGAGGTTATATCAGTACTGGAGCGTTATAAGAGGAGCTGATATCAGTCACATATGATGTAGTGTCTTGAGGTTATATCAGTACTGGAGCGTTATAAGAGGGGCTGATATCAGTCACATATGATGTAATGTCTGGAAGTTATATCAGTACTGGAGCATTATAAGAGGAGCTGATATCAGTCACATGTGATGTAATGACTGGAGGTTATATCAGTACTGGTGCTTTATAAGAGGAGCTGATATCAGTCACATATGATGTAATGTCTGGGGTTTATATCAGTACTGGAGCGTTATAAGAGGAGCTGATATCAGTCACATATGACGTAATGTCTGGAGGTTATATCAGTACTGGAGCGTTATAAGAGGCTGATATCCGTCACATATGGTGTAATATCTGGAGGTTATATCAGTGCTGGAGCGTTATAAGAGGCTGATATCAGTCACATATGATGTAATGTCTGGAGGTTACATCAGTACTGGAGCCTTATAAGAGGGGTTGATATCAGTCACATATGATGTAATGTCTGGAGGTTATATCAATACTGGAGCGTTATAAGAGGAGCTGATATCAGTCACATATGATGTAATGTCTGGAGGTTATATCAGTACTGGAGCGTTATAAGAGGGGCTGATATCAGTCACATGATGTAATGTCTGGAGGTTATATCAGTACTGGAGCGTTATAAGAGGGGCTGATATCAATCACATATGATGTAATGTCTGGAGGTTATATCAGTACTGGAGCGTTATAAGAGGAGCCGATATCAGTCACATATGGTGTAATGTCTGGAGGTTACATCAGTACTGGAGCGTTATAAGAGGAGCTGATATCAGTCACATATGATGTAATGACTGGAGGTTATATCAGTACTGGAGCTTTATAAGAGGCTGATATCAGTCACATATGGTATAATGTCTGGAGGTTATATCAGTACTGGAGCTCTATAAGAGGCTGATATCAGTCACATATGGGGTAATGTCTGGAGGTTATATCAGTACTGGAGCGTTATAAGAGGCTGATATCAGTCACATATGGTGTAATGTCTGGAGGTTATATCAGTACTGTAGCGTTATAAGAGGCTGATATCAGTCACATATGGTGTAATGTCTGGAGGTTATATCAGTGCTGGAGCGTTATAAAAGGGGCTGATATCAGTCACATATGGTGTAATGTCTGGAGGTTATATCAGTACTGGAGCGTTATAAGAGGAGCTGATATCAGTCACATATGATGTAATGTCTGGAGGTTATATCAGTACTGGAGCGTTATAAGAGGGGCTGATATCAGTCACATATAATCTAATGTCTGGAGGTTATATCAGTACTATAGCGTTATACGAGGCTGATATCAGTCACATATGGTGTAATGTCTGGAGGTTATATCAGTACTGGAGCGTTATACGAGGCTGATATCAGTCACATATGGTGTAATGTCTGGAGGTTATATCAGTACTGGAGCGTTATAAGAGGCTGATATCAGTCACATATCATGTAATGTCTGGAGGTTATATCAGTACTGGAGCGTTATAAGAGGAGCTGATATCAGTCACATGTGGTGTAATGTCTGGAGGTTATATCAGTACTAGAGCGTTGTAAGAGGCTGATATCAGTCACATATGGTGTAATGTCTGGAGGTTATATCAGTACTGGAGCGTTATAAGAGGCTGATATCAGTCACATATGGTGTAATGTCTGGAGGTTATATCAGTACAGGAGCGTTATAAGAGGCTGATATCAGTCACATATGTTGTAACGTCTGGAGGTTATATCAGTATTGGAGCTTTATAAGAGGCTGATATCAGTCACATATGGTGTAATGTCTGGAGGTTATATCAGTACTGGAGTTTTATAAGAGGCTGATGTCAGTCACATATGATGTAATGTCTGGAGGTTATATCAGTACTGGAGCATTATAAGAGGCTGATATCAGTCACATATGATGTAATGTCTGGCGGTTATATCAGTACTGGAGCGTTATAAGAGGGGCTGATATCAGTCACATATAATCTAATGTCTGGAGGTTATATCAGTACTGGAGCGTTATAAGAGGGGCTGATATCAGTCACATATGATGTAATGTCTGGAGGTTCTATCAGTACTGGAGCGTTATAAGAGGAGCTGATATCAGTCACATATGATGTAATGTCTGGAGGTTATATCAGTACTGGAGCGTTATAAGAGGCTGATAATAGTCACATATGATGTAATGTCTGGAGGTTATATCAGTACTGGAGCGTTATAAGAGGGGCTGATATCAGTCACATATAATCTAATGTCTGGAGGTTATATCAGTACTGGAGCATTATAAGAGGCTGATATCAGTCACATATGGTGTAATGTCTGGAGGTTATATCAGTACTGGAGTGTTATAAGAGGAGCTGATATCAGTCACATATGATGTAATGTCTGGAGGTTATATCAGTACTGGAGCGTTATAAGAGGCTGATATCAGTCACATATGATGTAATGTCTGGCGGTTATATCAGTACTGGAGCGTTATAAGAGGGGCTGATATCAGTCACATATAATCTAATGTCTGGAGGTTATATCAGTACTGGAGCGTTATAAGAGGGGCTGATATCAGTCACATATGATGTAATGTCTGGAGGTTATATCAGCACTGGAGCGTTATAAGAGGCTGATAATAGTCACATATGATGTAATGTCTGGGGGTTATATCAGTACTGGAGCATTATAAGAGGCTGATATCAGTCACATATGGTGTAATGTCTGGAGGTTATATCAGTACTGGAGCGTTATAAGAGGCTGATATCAGTCACATATGGTGTAACGTCTGGAGGTTATATCAGTACTGGAGCATTATAAGAGGCTGATATCAGTCACATATGGTGTAATGTCTGGAGGTTATATCAGTGCTGGAGCGTTATAAGAGGGGCTGATATCAGTCACATATAATCTAATGTCTGAAGGTTATATCAGTACTGGAGCGTTATAAGAGGCTGATATCAGTCACATATGATGTAATGTCTGGAGGTTATATCAGTACTGGAGCGTTATAAGAGGAGCTGATATCAGTCACATATAATCTAATGTCTGGAGGTTATATCAGTACTGGAGCGTTATAAGAGGCTGATATCAGTCACATATGGTGTAATGTCTGGAGGTTGTATGAGTACTGGAGTGTTATAAGAGGGGCTGATATCAGTCACATATGGTGTAATGTCTGAAGGTTATATCAGTACTGGAGCGTTATAAGAGGAGCTGATATCAGTCACATATGATGGAATGTCTGGAGGTTATATCAGTACTGGAGCGTTATAAGAGGCTGATATCAGTCACATATAATCTAATGTCTGGAGGTTATATCAGTACTGGAGCGTTATAAGAGGCTGATAATAATCACATATGATGTAATGTCTGGGGGTTATATCAGTACTGGAGCGTTATAAGAGGGGCTGATATCAGTCACATATGATGTAATGTCTGGAGGTTCTATCAGTACTGGAGCGTTATAAGAGGCTGATATCAGTCACATATGATGTAATGTCTGGAGGTTATATCAGTACTGGAGCGTTATAAGAGGCTGATAATAGTCACATATGATGTAATGTCTGGTGGTTATATCAGTACTGGAGCGTTATAAGAGGGGCTGATATCAGTCACATATGATGTAATGTCTGGAGGTTATATCAGTACTGGAGCGTTATAAGAGGGGCTGATATCAATCACATATGGTGTAATGTCTGGAGGTTATATCAGTACTGGCGCGTTATAAGAGGCTGATATCAGTTACATATGGTGTAACGTCTGGAGGTTATATCAGTACTGGAGCGTTATTAGAGGCTGATATCAGTCACATATTGTGTAATGTCTGGAGGTTATATCAGTACTGGCGCGTTATAAGAGGCTGATATCAGTTACATATGGTGTAACGTCTGGAGGTTATATCAGTACTGGAGCGTTATTAGAGGCTGATATCAGTCACATATTGTGTAATGTCTGGAGGTTATATCAGTGCTGGAGCGTTATAAGAGGGGCTGATATCAGTCACATATGGTGTAATGTCTGGAGGTTATATCAGTACTGGAGCGTTATAAGAGGAGCTGATATCAGTCACATATGATGTAATGTCTGGAGGTTATATCAGTACTGGAGCGTTATAAGAGGCTGATATCAGTCACATATGGTGTAATGTCTGGAGGTTATATCAGTACTGGAGTGTTATAAGAGGGGCTGATATCAGTCACATATGATGTAATGTCTGGAGGTTATATCAGTACTGGAGCGTTATAAGAGGCTGATATCAGTCACATATCATGTAATGTCTGGAGGTTATATCAGTACTGGAGCGTTTTAAGAGGAGCTGATATCAGTCACATATGGTGTAATGTCTGGAGGTTATATCAGTACTGGAGCGTTGTAAGAGGCTGATATCAGTCACATATGGTGTAATGTCTGGAGGTTATATCAGTACTGGAGCGTTATCAGAGGCTGATATCAGTCACATATGATGTAATGTCTGGAGGTTATATCAGTACTGGAACGTTATAAGAGGGGCTGATATCAGTCACATATGATGTAATGTCTGGAGGTTATATCAGTACTGGAGCGTTATAAGAGGGGCTGATATCAGTCACATATGATGTAATGTCTGGAGGTTATATCAGTACTGGAACGTTATAAGAGGGGCTGATATCAGTCACATATGATGTAATGTCTGGAGGTTATATCAGTACTGGAACGTTATAAGAGGGGCTGATATCAGTCACATATGATGTAATGTCTGGAGGTTATATCAGTACTGGAACGTTATAAGAGGGGCTGATATCAGTCACATATGATGTAATGTCTGGAGGTTATATCAGTACTGGAACGTTATAAGAGGGGCTGATATCAGTCACATATGATGTAATGTCTGGAGGTTATATCAGTACTGGAGCGTTATAAGAGGGGCTGATATCAGTCACATATGATGTAATGTCTGGAGGTTATATCAGTACTGGAGTGTTATAAGAGGAGCTGATATCAGTCACATATGGTGTAATGTCTGGAGGTTATATCAGTACTGGAGCGTTATAAGAGGGGCTGATATCAGTCACATATGGTGTAATGTCTGGAGGTTATATCAGTACTGGATCGTTATAAGAGGGGCTGATATCAGTCACATATGATGTAATGTCTGGAGGTTATATCAGTACTGGAGTGTTATAAGAGGGGCTGATATCAGTCACATATAATCTAATGTCTGGAGGTTATATCAGTACTGGAGCGTTATAAGAGGGGCTGATATCAGTCACATATGATGTAATGTCTGGAGGTTATATCAGTACTGGAGTGTTCTAAGAGGAGCTGATATCAGTCACATATGGTGTAATGTCTGGAGGTTATATCAGTACTGGAGCGTTATAAGAGGGGCTGATATCAGTCACATATGGTGTAATGTCTGGAGGTTATATCAGTACTGGAGCGTTATAAGAGGGGCTGATATCAGTCACATATGGTGTAATGTCTGGAGGTTATATCAGTACTGGATCGTTATAAGAGGGGCTGATATCAGTCACATATGATGTAATGTCTGGAGGTTATATCAGTACTGGAGTGTTATAAGAGGGGCTGATATCCGTCACATATAATCTAATGTCTGGAGGTTATATCAGTACTGGAGCGTTATAAGAGGGGCTGATATCAGTCACATATGATGTAATGTCTGGAGGTTATATCAGTACTGGAGTGTTCTAAGAGGAGCTGATATCAGTCACATATGGTGTAATGTCTGGAGGTTATATCAGTACTGGAGCGTTATAAGAGGGGCTGATATCAGTCACATATGGTGTAATGTCTGGAGGTTATATCAGTACTGGAGCGTTATAAGAGGGGCTGATATCAGTCACATATGGTGTAATGTCTGGAGGTTATATCAGTACTGGATCGTTATAAGAGGGGCTGATATCAGTCACATATGATGTAATGTCTGGAGGTTATATCAGTACTGGAGTGTTATAAGAGGGGCTGATATCAGTCACATATAATCTAATGTCTGGAGGTTATATCAGTACTGGAGCGTTATAAGAGGCTGAGGTATGAGATATAAACAGAGATCATGGGAGGTGGGGAAATCTCTGCATCATTCTCTACACTCTGATTCTCCCAGCCTGAAATGGCTGATGACAGAGAACAATAGATTGCAGTCACCTGGACAGACTATAGAGTGTTCTGGGTTCTTATCCCTTTAAGTGCAGTCATTTCTCTCTGTTATCAGGCTGTGAGAGCAGATGGTTCAGGTTTCCTCCCACTCACTGAGTTATCAGCATTAACTCTTTCATTTCTTCTCCAGCTCAGATGAGGAAACTACAGGTGACCGGGAGCGGCTGCACAAGGTGACGGTGTAGTACCTGCCTCTAGATCTGTCCTCCCCCAACTGAGGCCCCCCATCATGTCTGGTGAGTGTGCTCTGCCCTGCACCCATGAACTATCACCCCCATCATTTCCTGCCTTCAGTTCATAGAACTTTGTGTCCTACTAGAAGTAAAGTGCTGTATATATTACTGGGCCTGTCTATGATCCGCCACAGCCGGGGAATCCCAACTCGTACCTCTCACCTCGTACCTCCCCCCTCCTCCTTCATATCTCACCCCTCGTACCTCCCCTCTTACCTCACACCTCATACCCCCCCTCATGTCTCCCCTTACACCTTTCCCTTCACACCTCGTACCTCCCCCTTCATATCTCACCCCTTGTACCTCCCTCCCTCGTACCTCTCACCTCGTAACTCCCCCCTCCCCCTTCATATCTCACCCCTTGTACCTCCCTCGTACCTCTCACCTCGTAACTCCCCCCTCCCCCTTCATATCTCACCCCTTGTACCTCCCTCGTACCTCTCACCTCGTAACTCCCCCCTCCCCCTTCATATCTCACCTCTCGTACCTCCCTCCCTCATACTTCTCACCTCTTAACTCCCCCCTCACACCTCGTACCTCCCCCATTACATCTTGTACCTCCCCATTCATATCTCACCTCTCGTACCTCACCCCTTCTACCTCCCCTCTTACCTCACACCTCATACCCCCCCTCATGTCTCCCCTTACACCTCTCCCTTTACACCTTGTAGCTCACCTTCCCCCTCGCACCTCACACCTTGTACCTCCCATCGTACCTCACACCTCCCCCCTCGTACTTCCCATCGTACCTCCTACCTCCCCCCTTACACCTTGTACCTCCCCCCTCATATCTCACCCGTCATACCTCACACCTCCCTCCTTACACCTTGTACCTCACCTCGTACCTCTTTTCTACTTTCACTGTGCATTATACCTGACATGTTCAGGCTGCGGTCCGTGCCATGATTGTCCGTTACAATTGTATTGCTAGGTCGGATGTGAACAGATACAAAGTATCAACTTTCAGATCATTGTGTTAAAGGGCCCTCGTGTCTTTGCAGGTCCTCTCCACCCGGGACGCCGGTTATCTTTGCTCTATCTTCTGGGGGTCCTGGCTGGGATTTCTGGAGAAGACCCCTGTACATGCATCACCCTGGAGGAGGAGGCGGACTGGGCGCTGCTGATGTCTGATCGCTGTTGTGTGAACCTCACCCTCTCTGTGAGCGCCCTGGAGTGGAACCTCTTCACCGCCCTCCGCAGCCTCCGGGTCCTGGATCTTTCCAACTCTGGGATTCTGGAAATCACCGACTCCGAGGAGGGAAGGAACCAGACGCTGGTGGAGATGTTGTACATGGACCACAATCACCTGACGGAGCTTCCTGGCGGTTTCTTGAGTAACGCTCCTAACATGAGGGTTCTCCACCTTGAGTTCAACGAGCTGCACCACCTTCCTTCCAACTTCTTACAAGTGTCCGACCTCCTCCAGGAGCTCCACCTGAGCCACAACAACCTGCGCTCCTTCCCCGCCAGTCTCCTGAGACCGTCTCTCACCACCTTTGGCTTCCTCAACAACTCTCTGGACTGCACTTGTGCCTTTTACGACCATCTGGAGCCCAGGATCCGAGCCAATGACTCCCGGCTCCTGCTGGATGACATTGTCTGCGACTCTCCAAAAGACTCCAATGGGAGGAAAATCCTGGATGTCCCAAGATCTTCTGTCTGCCGCTCCCACAGTCTGACCATAGCCTTGATCTGCATCCCACTGGTGGTGCTGGTCCTGCTCACGTGCTGGTACGTCTGCTGCCGAAGACAAAAAGGAGCGTTCCCCAGCACGAGGCGCGAGTGCAGCCTGGTCACCGTGGATCGCAATGGCACCGGGAGTGCGGGAGACTACCATCAATATGAACCCCGGAACAACTTCCAGAAAGAGCGGAGGGAACATGATGCCCATCAGTTCAAGGACCCCATTCTCTTGAGACCATCCGCCGCCCTTCTGGGGAGCAACCGAGACCTCTATGAAGAGGTGGAGATCAAGATGGGGACCTCTGCCGACTCCCTGGTGGGCGATGGACAGGACGGCTGTGCGGGTCCAGGTCTGATGTTGGCTGTGCAGGAGGAAGAAGAAGAAGAAGAAGAGGTGCAGATGAAGCCGGATGAACCAGGAGTGGAAACTGTCAGCGTGACCGACGTGATGAAGGATTCTAGTGACCGAGAGAAGCTTTATCTGAACCAGACTACGGACTATTACAGTCTGGTGCCAGACATCGAGCTGGAGGACTCTGACCATTGTGAGTATGAGAGCGTCGACCTCTCATGAGCGACCTCCAGGGCTGAAAACCAACGGACGTGATATCGTGAAGAAGGAATAACCATTAATGCGTCCAGAAAAACCACCGCGACTAACAGTGACCGACTAACCGTGGTCAGACAGTGGTGAACCGGGACTCTATTTATTATAATATATAGACCATATCCTATAATGCACCGATCACACTCTATAATGTACAGGCCACGTACAATAATACACTGACCACGTCCAATAATGTACAGGCCACGTCTTATAATGTACAGGCCGCATCCTATAATGCACTGACCACATCCTATAATGTACAGGCCATGTCCTATAATGTACAGGCCATGTCCTATAATACACTGACCACATAATATAATGTACAGGCCACGTTTTATAATGTACAGACCACATCCTATAATGTACAGGCCATGTCCTATAATGTACAGGCCACGTCCTATAATGTACAGGCCATGTCCTATAATGTACAGGCCATGTCCTATAATGTACAGGCCACGTCCTATAATGTACAGGTCATGTCCTATAATACACTGACCGCATCCTATAATGTACAGGCCATGTCCTATAATGTACAGGCCACGTCCTATAATACACTGACCACATCCTATAATGTACAGGCCACGTCCTATAATGTACAGGCCACGTCCTATAATGCACCGACCACATCCTAAAATGTACATGTTCCATCCTATAATGTACAGGCCACGTCCAATAATGTACAGGTCACGTCTTATAATGTACAGGCCACATCCTATAGTGTACAGGCCGCGTCCTATAATGTACAGGTCATGTCCTATAATACACTGACCACATCCTATAATGTACAGGCCATGTCCTATAATGTACAGGCCACGTCCTATAATACACTGACCACATAATATAATGTACAGGCCACGTTTTATAATGTACAGACCACATCCTATAATGTACAGGCCACGTCCTATAATGTACAGGCCACGTCCTATAATGTACAGGCCATGTCCTATAATGTACAGGCCACGTCCTATAATGTACAGGTCATGTCCTATAATACACTGACCGCATCCTATAATGTACAGGCCATGTCCTATAATGTACAGGCCACGTCCTATAATACACTGACCACATCCTATAATGTAGAGGCCACGTCCTATAATACACTGACCACATAATATAATGTACAGGCCACGTTTTATAATGTACAGGCCACGTCCTGTAACGCACTGACCAGAGATCTGATGTGATGACTACTGACCATGAGGTCCGTGCAATATATGGCGGTCCATGCGCTGTATGGGGGTCCATGCGCTGTATGGGGGTCCATGCACTGTATGGGGGTCCCTCACTGCTGTAAGCCCCCGATATTGAGTTTCCTGCATCTTTTTACTACTTTGTTCTTACTGATGATGACGTTTATTTGTGGCCCCAATGACCCGAGAGGTGAATGGGAAGCGATGGCTGAACGATAAGTATCCGCATGCCCGCTGCCCTTACAGAGCACAAGACACAGCCTGGACTGATACATTGTAACAAACTAAGGACAAGTGAGTTATTTGTACAGCGGCTTTGTTTAGCTGGTGGAGGATTGTCTGCACTGATACATTGTAACAAACCCTCAGAATCTGGAAGAAGTTTTGTGTGTGGAGGAGATTTTAGCTTTTGAATGTAACCAATAAGTTTCCTTCCACTGACAGCAAGCAGAGATCCTATCACTGCATGGAAATCTACATGATAAAATGTCTGACTGTCCATTCACCTGAATATTATGTGCAGTGATCTCTGCACTGCGGTGACTGTGGCCCCCATCAGATCTTCCTCAGGGGCCCAGTGTCCGATATCAAAGGTACATGGACTTCAGTCATGAACATCCATGATGTGGACAAGAAGGAATGTGACTCCGATGCCGTCATCGTGGGCGACGTCGCCTCTTCCTCACGGGAAGTGACTTTTCCTGGATATAATGTAATTTCCTTACACTCACTTCACGCCTCATCTCCACCCCATCATGAATGCAGCTCTGGGGGTAACTGACCACCAGCAGAAGGGTGAATGCAGCTCTGGATGTAACTAACCACATGCAGAAGGGTGAATGCAGCTCTGGATGTAACTGACCACATGCAGAAGGGTGAGTGAAGCTCTGGCTGTCACTGACCATATGCAGAACTGTGAATGCAGCTCTGGATGTAACTGACCACATGCAGAGCGGTGAATGGACAGCCGCCTCCCTTGCCATAACCACTAATTTTAATGGACAGACTCCACACAACTCCCGCTTCTCTTAGGTGCATATATCTGCTATGTTAACACTCTGCCTGTGTCAGTCTTCACTGCTTTTCTTCCTTTCTGTTCTTGCACCAGAAGGCTCAGGATGAGGTGATGGTATCAGGAGACCCTCCCCACATTGCTGCTGCCGGTGAGGTGCTGTCTGCCAGGACTGACACATTTCTTCCAGGAGGAAATTCTTTTTCTGGGCGTCTCCTGCCGCAGTGACCTTCCCTTCCTGTATTTCCCATTCAGACGGCACAGCTCATGTTGTCCAAGGGTTAATAGCTGAATAACGAGGAGTCCATAAAGCTGACAACCTAATGAGGGGCGCACTGGTTGTCACCCAGCTTTCCCAATCTCCAGAAAGACAAATCTGCCCCATCACAAGGCGATCATGTCACCCAGCTTTCCCAGGAGCAGATTGTGAGCAGAGGTAGTAGATGAGGGATCGACCCCATCCCTGGCATCAGAGGAGGTCTCGTCCTCCGGGGCCGCAGGTGCCTGTGCATCTGCGAATGGATCACATCTCACCCAGGCGCCACTCAATGCCAACATTCATGGCAGAGGGGCCGGGGGCAGCGCACAAGGAGGCCTTGTTCCCCGCACAAAAAGTGATGAGAAATACAGGTGGCACCAAACACCCGGGGGAGACCGCATCTACTGTGCTGTGTATCTAATCCCTCCTGTGTGATACTGTCTGCTGAGCGTGTATCTAATCCCTCCTGTGTGATACTGTCTGCTGAGCGTGTATCTAATCCCTCCTGTGTGATACTGTCTGCTGAGCGTGTATCTAATCCCTCCTGTGTGATACTGTCTGCTGAGCGTGTATCTAATCCTTCCTGTGTGATACTGTCTGCTGAGCGTGTATCTAATCCCTCCTGTGTGATACTGTCTGCTGAGCGTGTATCTAATCCCTCCGGTGTGATACAGTCTGCTGAGCGTGTATCTAATCCCTCCTGTGTGATACTGTCTGCTGAGCGTGTATCTAATCCTTCCTGTGTGATACTGTCTGCTGAGCCGTGTATCTAATCCTCTCCTGTGTGATACTGACTGCTGAGCTGTGTATCTAATCCTATCCTGTGTGATACCATCTGCTGAGCTGTGTATTTAATCCTATCCTGTGTGATACTGACTGCTGAGCCGTGTATCTAATCCTATGCTGTGTGATACTGACTGCTGAGCCGTGTATCTAATCCTCTCCTGTGTGATACTGTCTGCTGAGCTGTGTATCTAATCCTATGCTGTGTGATACTGACTGCTGAGCCGTGTATCTAATCCTCTCCTGTGTGATACTGACTGCTGAGCCGTGTATTTAATCCTATCCTGTGTGATACTGTCTGCTGAGCTGTGTATCTAATCCTATGCTGTGTGATACTGACTGCTGAGCCGTGTATCTAATCCTCTCCTGTGTGATACTGTCTGCTGAGCGTGTATCTAATCCCTCCTGTGTGATACTGTCTGCTGAGCGTGTATCTAATCCCTCCTGTGTGATACTGTCTGCTGAGCGTGTATCTAATCCCTCCTGCGTGATACTGTCTGATGAAGCGTGTATCTAATCCCTCCTGTGTGATACTGTCTGCTGAGCTGTGTATCTAATCCTTCCTGTGTGATACTGACTGCTGAGCCGTGTATCTAATCCTATCCTGTGTGATACTGTCTGCTGAGCGTGTATCTAATCCCTCCTGTGTGATACTGTCTGCTGAGCGTGTATCTAATCCTTCCTGTGTGATACTGTCTGCTGAGCCATGTATCTAATCCTTCCTGTGTGATACTGTCTGCTGAGCCGTGTATCTAATCCTTCCTGTGTGATACTTTCTGCTGAGCCGTGTATCTAATCCTATCCTGTGTGATACTGACTGCTGAGCCGTGTATCTAATCCTATCCTGTGTGATACTGACTGCTGAGCCGTGTATCTAATCCTCTCCTGTTTGATACTGTCTGCTGAGCCGTGTATCTAATCCTTCCTGTGTGATACTTTCTGCTGAGCCGTGTATCTAATCCTATCCTGTGTGATACTGACTGCTGAGCTGTGTATCTAATCCTATCCTGTGTAATACTGACTGCTGAGCCGTGTATCTAATCCTCTCCTGTTTGATACTGTCTGCTGAGCCGTGTATCTAATCCTATCCTGTGTGATACTGTCTGCTGAGCCGTGTATCTAATCCTTCCTGTGTGATACTGTCTGCTGAGCAGTGTATCTAATCCTCTCCTGTGTGATACTGTCTGCTGAGCCATGTATCTAATCCCTCCTGTGTGATACTGTCTGCTGAGCCGTGTATCTAATCCCTCCGGTGTGATACTGTCTGCTGAGCCGTGTATCTAATCCCTCCTGTGTGATACTGTCTGCTGAGCCGTGTATCTAATCCCTCCGGTGTGATACTGTCTGCTGAGCCGTGTATCTAATCCTATCCTGTGTGATACTGCCTGCTGAGCCGTGTATCTAATCCTTCCTGTGTGATACTGTCTGCTGAGCCGTGTATCTAATCCTTCCTGTGTGATACTGTCTGCTGAGCCGTGTATCTAATCCTTCCTGTGTGATACTGTCTGCTGAGCCGTGTATCTAATCCTATCCTGTGTGATACTGTCTGCTGAGCCGTGTATCTAATCCCTCCGGTGTGATACTGTCTGCTGAGCCGTGTATCTAATCCTATCCTGTGTGATACTGCCTGCTGAGCCGTGTATCTAATCCTTCCTGTGTGATACTGTCTGCTGAGCCGTGTATCTAATCCTTCCTGTGTGATACTGTCTGCTGAGCCGTGTATCTAATCCTTCCTGTGTGATACTGTATCAGGCAGAGGCTTCTTCCTATGTCCTCTAGGCTGTGCCTCTTCTGCTGGTATAGAGGATAACGCTGCCACCTTGTGGTGGGTATTGGAGCTGTGTTCTCTGAACTTTTCTACTGCAGGAAAACAAAGAATTGTAAATATTTATCAAGTGAAAGTTTTATTTGAATAAAAAACTGTTTAAAAACATTTGTTGCCACAAACGGATTATTCTTATAACCAAGATAGAAATACTAAACTGCACAAAATGTCTGCATAATCCCCGACGTCTCCTGAGGCTCCTCATGTAATTTACATCATAATACAATATGTTTTATTTAGATTCGTTAAATTAACTTTCCAAATTGAATTTATTATTACAGGAAACTGCCCCAGATCTGTAACATGTATAGGCAGCACCAAAGTCCATTGCACCTGTACAGCCAACAAATAAGTCCGTGTTCGGCAGAGCAGGATTTATCATACGCGGATATCAATGAGAAAAATCTAACTTATCTGCCTCAATATATTAAAATAAGATTAGATCAGTACTGGAGCGTTATAAGAGGCTGATATCAGTCACATATGGTGTAATGTCTGGAGGTTATATCAGTACTGGAGCCTTATAAGAGGCTGATATCAGTCACATATGATGTAATGTCTGGAGGTTATATCAGTACTGGAGCATTATAAGAGGGGCTGATATCAGTCACATATGATGTAATGTCTGGAGGTTATATCAGTACTGGAGCGTTATAAGAGGATGATATCAGTCACATATGATGTAATGTCTGGAGGTTATATCAGTACTGGAGCGTTATAAGAGACTGATATCAGTCACATATGATGTAATGTCTGGAGGTTATATCAGTACTGGAGCGTTATAAGAGACTGATATCAGTCACATATGGTGTAATGTCTGGAGGTTATATCAGTACTGGAGCGTTATAAGAGGCTGATATCAGTCACATATGGTGTAATGTCTGGAGGTTACATCAGTACTGGAGCGTTATAAGAGGGGCTGATATCAGTCACATATGGTGTAATGTCTGGAGGTTATATCAGTACTGGAGCGTTATAAGAGGCTGATATCAGTCACATATGATGTAATGTCTGGAAGTTATATCAGTACTGGAGCGTTATAAGAGGAGCTGATATCAGTCACATATGATGTAATTTCTGGAGGTTATATCAGTACTGGAGCATTATAAGAGGATGATATCAGTCACATATGATGTAATGTCTGGAGGTTACATCAGTACTGGAGCGTTATAAGAGGGGCTGATATCAGTCACATATGGTGTAATGTCTGGAGGTTATATCAGTACTGGAGCATTATAAGAGGGGCTGATATCAGTCACATATGATGTAATGTCTGGAAGTTATATCAGTACTGGAGCGTTATAAGAGGAGCTGATATCAGTCACATATGATGTAATTTCTGGAGGTTATATCAGTACTGGAGCGTTATAAGAGGATGATATCAGTCACATATGATGTAATGTCTGGGGGTTATATCAGTACTGGAGCGTTATAATAGGATCTGATATCAGTCACATATGATGTAATGTCTGGAGGTTATATCAGTACTGGAGCGTTATAAGAGAGTCTGATATCAGTCACATATGGTGTAATGTCAGTAGGTTATATCAGTACTGGAGCGTTATAAGAGAGTCTGATATCAGTCACATATGGTGTAATGTCTGGAGGTTATATCAGTACTGGAGCGTTATAAGAGGCTGATATCAGTCACATATGGTGTAATGTCTGGGGGTTATATCAGTACTGGAGCGTTATAAGAGGAGCTGATATCATTCACATATGGTGTAATGTCTGGGGGTTATATCAGTACTGGAGCGTTATAAGAGGGGCTGATATCATTCACATATGGTGTAATGTCTGGAGGTTATATCAGTACTGGAGCGTTATAAGAGGGGCTGATATCAGTCACATATGATGTAATGTCTGGAGGTTACATCAGTACTGGAGCGTTATAAGAGGGGCTGATATCAGTCACATATGGTGTAATGTCTGGAGGTTATATCAGTACTGGAGCGTTATAAGAGGCTGATATCAGTCACATATGGTGTAATGTCTGGGGGTTATATCAGTACTGGAGCGTTATAAGAGGGGCTGATATCAGTCACAGATGGTGTAATGTCTGGGGGTTATATCAGTACTGGAGCGTTATAAGAGGGGCTGATATCAGTCACATATGATGTAATGTCTTGGGGTTATATCAGTACTGGAGCGTTATAAGAGGGGCTGATATCAGTCACATATGGTGTAATGTCTGGAGGTTATATCAGTACTGGAGCGTTATAAGAGGGGCTGATATCAGTCACATATGGTGTAATGTCTGGAGGTTATATCAGTACTGGAGTGTTATAAGAGGAGCTGATATCAATCACATATGATGTAATGTCTGGGGGTTATATCAGTACTGGAGCATTATAAGAGGGGCTGATATCAATCACATATGATGTAATGTCTGGGGGTTATATCAGTACTGGAGCGTTATAAGAGGGGCTGATATCAGTCACATATGGTGTAATGTCTGGAGGTTATATCAGTACTGGAGTGTTATAAGAGGAGCTGATATCAGTCACATGATGTAATGTCTGGGGGTTATATCAGTACTGGAGCGTTATAAGAGGGGCTGATATCAGTCACATATGCTGATATCAGTCACATATGATGTAATGTCTTGGGGTTATATCAGTACTGGAACGTTATAAGAGGCTGATATCAGTCACATATGATGTAATGTCTGGAGGTTATATCAGTACTGGAGCGTTATAAGAGGGGCTGATATCAGTCACATATGGTGTAATGTCTGGAGGTTATATCAGTACTGGAGCGTTATAAGAGGGGCTGATATCAGTCACATATGGTGTAATGTCTGGAGGTTATATCAGTACTGGAGCGTTATAAGAGGGGCTGATATCAGTCACATATGGTGTAATGTCTGGAGGTTATATCAGTACTGGAGAGTTATAAGAGGCTGATATCAGTCACATATGATGTAATGTCTTGGGGTTATATCAGTACTGGAGCGTTATAAGAGGCTGATATCAGTCACATATGATGTAATGTCTGGAGGTTATATCAGTACTGGAGCGTTATAAGAGGCTGATATCAGTCACATATGATGTAATGTCTGGAGGTTATATCAGTACTGGAGCGTTATAAGAGGGGCTGATATCAGTCACATATGATGTAATGTCTGGAGGTTATATCAGTACTGGAGCATTATAAGAGGAGCTGATATCAGTCACATATGGTGTAATGTCTGGAGGTTATATCAGTACTGGAGCGTTATAAGAGGGGCTGATATCAGTCACATATGGTGTAATGTCTGGAGGTTATATCAGTACTGGAGCGTTATAAGAGGCTGATATCAGTCACTTATGATGTAATGTCTGGAGGTTATATCAGTACTGGAGCGTTATAAGAGGGGCTGATATTATTCACATATGATGTAATGTCTGGAGGTTATATCAGTACTGGAGCGTTATAAGAGGCTGATATCATCTCATTGGTAACCTTTGCACTGTTTCTTTTCTCTGCCTGCAATGTCTGATAACAGGGAGCAACAGCTGATATTTCAGGTGAGGTGTCCCGGGGTCTTCAGCACTCCGCTTGGTCGGCTTCGATGTTTTCCTCTGAAGGTTCGTCCACAGTGATGAGGATGTTGGTGGTCTTCGGCTGCTCCATCTTTTTCTGTCTCTCTGACGCCTCCAGACGTCGGGGGAATTTGGACACAACTTTGGGGGTCGGCGGCTCGCTGGCCCGACTTTCCCTTTCTTCCTCGGTGGTCTCCTCCTCATCGATGCGCCCGTCGGGGTCCAGGTCTGAGTAGCGGGTGTTTGTGTTGGGAGAGGGAAATCCGTCTCCTCTGAAGCGGACAAGATGGCTCCTCACCCCGAGACCCTTAAGATTTTTCATACCGACTGCGGGGGACGCGGCGGAAGAGAGGAATCGGCTGAGCATCGGGGTGCGGGCCCGCGGGAGGTTGGGGGTGGCCGCCACCTGCTGACTCTGCTCCGAGTCCACCTCAATGCTGAAACAAGAGAGACAGCGGTTACCCCGACATCTATGATGCCTGCACTACAACTCCCAGCATGTCTTGAGAGCCGCAGGAAGGTTTGTTACAGTTGTATCCAGTCTACACAATACTCAATGAGCTAAAGAGTCGAGACTACGGACTGACACATTGTAACGAAGGAGCCCGAGCTGCTCATGTCTCACTGACACATTGTAACAAAGGAGCCCGAGCTGCTCATGTCTCACTGACACATTGTAACAAAGGAGCCCGAGCTGCTCATGTCTCACTGACACATTGTAACAAAGGAGCCCGAGCTGCTCATGTCTCACTGACACATTGTAACAAAGGAGCCCGAGCTGCTCATGTCTCACTGACACATTGTAACAAAGGAGCCCGAGCTGCTCATGTCTCACTGACACATTGTAACAAAGGAGCCCGAGCTGCTCATGTCTCACTGACACATTGTAACAAAGGAGCCCGAGCTGCTCATGTCTCACTGACACATTGTAACAAAGGAACCCGAGCTGCTCATGTCTCACTGACACATTGTAACAAAGGAACCCGAGCTGCTCATGTCTCACTGACACATTGTAGCAAAGGAGCCCGAGCTGCTCATGTCTCACTGACACATTGTGAGGAAGGAGCCCAAACTGCTCACTTCTCACTGACACATTGTAACAAAGAAACCTGTGACGATACAGCCTAAAATCTTAATAAGCCAGATGTTTAGATTTGTTAATCCAAGAGAAATACACTATTATCATTGTGTATTTGTGTCTGGTCAATAAGAACAGACCAGTATTTGCATAAGGCCGGTTTCACACATCGGATATTTCCGGTACCGGAAAAAAACGGTACCGTAGATATCCGTATCCCATGTGCCCGAGTGTGCTGCATCAGGATCACACGGACCAGCGCCTGGGAATCAGCGGTACAGGTAGCGCTATTCCCAAGCGCCGGGTGCTGAACGCTGCCTGCATCATGGTTCCCTGCTGGTGCTGTGATCAGCACCAGCAGGGACAATGATGAGGGTAGTAGTGTCTGCTCTCGCTGTGAGTCCCCACCTGTAAAAATAAGAATAAAATAATAAAATCCTCTGACTGCTGACGCCGAGGAGCCAGGGAGAATGAGCGGCTCCGGAGCTGCAGCTCAGGAGCGGTGTCCTGTCACTCACTGAGCACAGCTCCAGGGCCCGCTCGCTGCAGTGGCTCATTCTCCCCGGCTCCTCAGCGTCAGCGGTCAGAGGATAACAGCGGGGGGACACCTAGGAGAGGCGAGTATATGGCTCTTATTATTTTATTATTCATTTTACAGGTGGGGACACTGCAGGAGCAGACTACTACTACCCTCATCATGGTCCCTTCTGGTGCTGATCGCAGCACCCGGCGCTTGGGAACATCGCTATCCTGTAGCGCTGATTCCCAGGCACCGGTACGTGACACACGGATGTCATCCGTGTGTGTTCAGTGGGAGACACTTTTGCGGACCCTGTATCCGCAAAAAAACAGACATGTCAGCGTGTGGAGCACATGGACACACGGTCCATGGAAACACACTGATATGTGCACAGACCCATAGATTTTAATGTGTCTACGTGTGTCAGTGTCTCCAGTACGTGTGGAAACTGTCACCACTCGTACCGGAGATACCGACGTGTGAAAGAGGCCTAACCCTGATTGTTGTCTCCTCTTGGGTTTGGAAACAATGATGTTTGCTACTATGCTAATTGCACATTATACTAAGTCAGCTGAATGTTGATTTAAAGAGCCCCTGCTATACCAGCTATGTAAATTGATTAGCTAAAACAATGAGACATGATGAGCCCTGCACCTTTACCTCTGACCTATGACTGATGACCTTACTCAGATCTAATTATAAACAGGGATGTACAGTACAGACCATAAGTTTGGACACACCTCATTTAAAGATTTTTCTGTATTTTCATGACTTTGAAAATTGTACATTCACACTGAAGGCATCAAAACTATGAATTACCACATGTGGAATTATATAGTTAACAAAAAAGTGTGAAACAACTGAAAATATGTCTTATATTCTAGGTTCTTCACAGTAGCCACCTTTTGCTTTGATGACTGCTTTGCACACTCTTGGCATTCTCTTGATGAGCTTCAAGAGGTAGTCACCGGAAATGGTCTTCACTTCACAGGTGTGCCCTGTCAGGTTTAATAAGTGGGATTTCTTGCCTTATAAATGGGGTTGGGACCATCAGTTGTGTTGTGCAGAAGTCTGGTGGATACACAGCTGATAGTCCTACTGAATAGACTGTTAGAATTTGTATTATGGCAAGAAAAAAGCAGCTAAGTAAAGAAAAACGAGTGGCCATCATTACTTTAAGAAATGAAGGTCAGTCAGTCCGAAAAATTGGGCAAACTTTGAAAGTGTCCCCAAGTGCAGTTGCAAAAACCATCAAGCGCTGCAAAGAAACTGGCTCACATGAGGACCGCCCCAGGAAAGGAAGACCAAGAGTCACCTCTGCTTCTGAGGATAAGTTTATCCGAGTCACCAGCCTCAGAAATCGCAGGTTAACAGCAGCTCAGATTAGAGACCAGGTCAATGCCACACAGAGTTCTAGCAGCAGACACATCTCTACAACAACTGTTAAGAGGAGACTTTGTGCAGCAGGCCTTCATGGTAAAACAGCTGCTAGGAAACCACTGCTAAGGACAGGCAACAAGCAGAAGAGACTTGTTTGGGCTAAAGAACACAAGGAATGGACATTAGACCAGTGGAAATCTGTGCTTTGGTCTGATGAGTCCAAATTTGAGATCTTTGGTTCCAACCACCGTGTCTTTGTGCGACGCAGAAAAGGTGAACGGATGGACTCTACATGCCTGGTTCCCACTGTGAAGCATGGAGGAGGAGGTGTGATGGTGTGGGGGGGCTTTGCTGGTGACACTGTTGGGGATTTATTCAAAATTGAAGGCATACTGAACCAGCATGGCTACCACAGCATCTTGCAGCGGCATGCTATTCCATCCGGTTTGCGTTTAGTTGGACCATCATTTATTTTTCACGAGGACAATGACCCCAAACACACCTCCAGGCTGTGTAAGGGCTATTTGACCAAGAAGGACAGTGATGGGGGGCTACGCCAGATGACCTGGCCTCCACAGTCACCAGACCTGAACCCAATCGAGATGGTTTGGGGTGAGCTGGACCGCAGAGTGAAGGCAAAAGGGCCAACAAGTGCTAAGCATCTCGGGGAACTCCTTCAAGATTGTTGGAAGACCATTTCCGGTGACTACCTCTTGAAGCTCATCATGAGAATGCCAAGAGTGTGCAAAGCAGTCATCAAAGCAAAAGGTGGCTACTGTGAAGACCCTAGAATATAAGACATATTTTCAGGTGTTTCACACTTTTTTGTTAAGTATATAATTCCACATGTGGTAATTCATAGTTTTGATGCCTTCAGTGTGAATGTACAATTTTCAAAGTCATGAAAATACAGAAAAATCTTTAAATGAGAAGATGTGTCCAAACTTTTGGTCTGTACTGTATGTAGTGCTGCAAGCAGAATTAAGGAGCTTCAGAAAGACTTTACAAGGAGAATGAGAAACATCCTTCAGGACAGCAGATGGATAGTATGGCACAGAGACACAGATTTGGATTCTACATGATTCTAGCCTAAGGGTACATGGCCCTGACCAGAAGGATATGGATCTGCTCCATTGACCATCAGAGAGACCATGGATACATTTGGGGAGACCAGGTTGGGACGATGAAGTCACCTGGCCCCATGGATATGTTGTTTGGGGTTGCCAGGTGGGACCCTCCATTCGCCTGGAACCCATGGAAACTCTCGGAGAGGTCAGGGTGGGACCCTCTGGTCTCCTGGTCTTGTACTTCAGTGGACTGCTAGCTTCCTAAGCTTGCCGCTACCGTCTCTCTGTGGGGGCCCGCAAGAAGCCTGGGGCCACTGGTTGAGGTAGTCGGCCCTGGAAGTCCCAAAGTCGCAGCTGTTCTATCCCAGGCAGGTGGAGAAGGAAGGATGAGACTGTGCAATGTTGTACCATGTTGGGTATGTGCTGGGACTGTTCTATATGTTTATTGTCCGCTTTGTGGTTCAATAAAGTATTGCCACGCTGCTTTACCATCACCCTGTGTTGTCTGAGTAGCGTTACACCCACGGAAGACCCCGGGTCTTCACAGAGCCCAAGCTGCTCATGTCTCACTGACACATTGTAACGAAGGAGCTCAAGCTGCTCACTTCTCACTGACACATTGTAACGAAGGAGCTCAAGCTGCTCACTTCTCACTGACACATTGTAACGAAGGAGCCCGAGCTGCTCACTTCTCACTGACACATTGTAACGAAGGAGCCCGAGCTGCTCACTTCTCACTGACACATTGTAACGAAGGAGCCCGAGCTGCTCACTTGTCACTGACACATTGTAACGAAGGAGCCCGAGCTGCTCACTTGTCACTGACACATTGTAACGAAGGAGCCCGAGCTGCTCACTTCTCACTGACACATTGTAACGAAGGAGCCCGAGCTGTTCACTTCTCACTGACACATTGTAACGCTGAGAATCGGCAGCTCCAGGAGATTCAGCGGCTGCAGCAGAGATGGTGAAAGTAGGAAAGAAACATTATATGATGGGAAATCTGGGAGCTGCCACCGCTCCTTACTGCATGTCGAAGGTGGAGCCCATGAAGGACGGTTTCAGGGTCTCGGCCGCGGTGGCCATGGTATATGGCGGCAGCGCGCTCTGCTCGTCCCAGTACTTGTCTTTCTCGATGGGCGGCAGGTTTTGGTACATGTCATCCACAGAGAGGAGGGAAACCTAGAAGACAAGAGTGCGGACATGAGTGGGGTGATGCAGGGCGCAGGTCGGGATGACGCAGGTCGGGCAAAGGTCGGGATGACGCTGTTCGTAGGTCAGGGTGACGCCGGTCGTAGGTCGGGGTGACGCCGGTCGCAGGTCGGGGTGACGCCGGTCGCAGGTCAGAATGATGCCGGTCGTAGGTCGGGGTGAAACCAGGGACAGGTCGGGGTGACGCCGGTCGCAGGTCGGGCGAAGGTCGGGATGACGCCGTTCGTAGGTCGGGATGACGCCGGTCGCAGGTCGGGGTGACGCCAGTCGTAGGTCGGGGTGACGCCGGTCGCAGGTCGGGCGAAGGTCGGGATGACGCCGTTCGTAGGTCGGGATGACGCCGGTCGTAGGTCGGGGTGACGCCGGTCGTAGGTCGGGGTGACGCCGGTCGTAGGTCGGGGTGACGCCGGGGACAGGTCGGGGTGACGCCGGTCGCAGGTCGGGCGAAGGTCGGGATGACGCTGTTCGTAGGTCGGGGTGACGCCGGTCGTAGGTCGGGCGAAGGTCGGGATGACGCCGTTCGTAGGTCGGGGTGACGCCGGTCGCAGGTCGGGGTGACGCCAGGGACAGGTTGGGGTGACGCCGTTCGTAGGTCGGGGTGACGCCGGTCGTAGGTCAGGGCGACTGGTCACCCCTCCCCCATCATCTCTCACCTGCAGATTTCTGTCTATTAGTCTGTTGGTCTCAAAATCGTCATCGTCTTCGCCGAAGGGATTGATGATCTGCTCGGCCACCTGAAAAACCAAAAGCGATGATCACCAATATGGCGGCACAATGAGGGGGGGGAACCGAAAATGTCACGAACCTTCAGCCACCCGAAGTAGAAGAAGAACTCCAGTAGCGCAAAGATGGGGACATAAATGTCCAGGGGGGGATCCTCGTCTGCCGAAAAAGGGAGGAACTGACGACCGATGAGGCAGGAGGCAAAGAACGAGTAGACGGCGATGGTGACCACCTGTGGGGAGGACGCTGCCGTCATCACACTGCACTGTACCAGTACTACAACTCCCAGCAGACTAGTAATCACAGCTCTGGAGGTGACTGGAGGATAAGACCTGATGTAACAGCAGAATAGTGACTGCAGCTCTGGAGGTGACTGGAGGATAAGACCTGATGTAACAGCAGAATAGTGACTGCAGCTCTGGAGGTGACTGGAGGATAAGACCTGATGTAACAGCAGAATAGTGACTGCAGCTCTGGAGGTGACTGGAGGATAAGACACGATGTAAATGAAATGCTAAATGCAGCTTTGGTTGTGACTAGAGTCTCAAAGAGGGGGCAGCAGAATAGCCTCCTGTGTTGATGGACATGTGACAGTCTGACCTGTGTGTACACCAGCGGGACGCTGATCCAGTCATAGTGGAAGAGCATGCTGCACTTGGCGCGGTATTTATTCAGCTCCTGGGGAGACACAAGAGATAACACTGATATCAGGGATAATGGCGGCGACGCGGCTATTGCTCATTATTACTGTAAATCCCGGGGGCCACAATGTAAGATCTGTAGCAAACCCCCTAAACGTTCTGCGTCATTCATAGCACTGGTCTTATGGGCAAGAGGCAAATTTGGGCCCCTCAGGGTCCCGGGACCAAACACAAATAAATCCTCTGTGCCCCGGACATAGATGGAAAAGACAGACGTACGACCCCGGGTTCATACGGGCTCCTGTATATCGCAGCCTTTTGGATGGGATCACTGACCCGGCCCCCCAGTATCCTGCCAGATCCCCTAGAATAATGCCCGCCACCTGCATCATGGAGCTTCTGATAATGCCAGATACAGCGCCCCCACATAGCTAGAAATGCCAGCCACAGAGCCCCCAATGATGCCACAGCAGCACCTCCACAAAGCCAGAGCCCCCCCACAATGCCAGCTGTAGTGCCCCCCCCCACAATGCCATCTCCCTAGGATGTCATCCATAGTGAACCCCACAATGCCAGTCAGAGTGCCCCACAAGATATCAGTTGTAGTGCCCCGCTCTACGATGCCATTCCCAGTGACCCCCACGATGCCAGTCATAGTGCCTTGCTCTACAATGCCAGGTGTAGCTCTCCCCATGATGCTAGCCGTAATGCCCCCCACTATGCCAGTCTCAGTGACCCCACGATGCTGGCTGTTGTGTCCCGCTGTACAATACCAGCCATAGTGCCCCCCACAATGCAAGTTCCAGTGCCCCCATGATATCAGCTGTAGTTCCCGCTCTACGATGCCAGATGTAGTTATCCCTACAATGCCAGTCTTAATGATCCCACGATGCCAGTTGCAGTGCCCCCCACGATGCCAGTTGCAGTGCCCCCCACGATGCCAGCGGCAGTGCCCCCCACGATGCCAGCGGCAGTGCCCCCCACGATGCCGGCTGTAGCGCCCCCCACGCTGCCAGCGGCAGTGCCCCCCATGATGCCAGCGGCAGTGCCCCCCACGATGCCAGCGGCAGTGCCCCCCACGATGCCAGCGGCAGTGCCCCCTCCACAGTACACACGTAATCTGTCGCACAGAGCTCACGTCTATGAGGAGTTTCAGGGCGATGTCGTCCCGCACTCGGCCGTCCCTCCGAGCCTGAGCCGCCAGGTTGGTGAACCAGACACAGGGGATCCAATACTTATTGAAGTCTGACGATAAACTCTCAAATTTCTTCAGCTCCTCGTGGGTCATGAACCCTGGAAAAATAAGATGTCGTCTTCAGAATCAACAGACATTGATCCCTCAAATATTAGGGCACCCCACTGTTCCTGGATGTGATCCCATTAATACCAGAATGACAGGGATCAAGACTGGATCTACCCAGAACCTCACCCTCAAGGCTCGGTTTCTGACCCCCGACCCAGCTATGACCTTTAGTAACCTCTGCAGACCCAGCGCGATCTTCCCGGGTCTTCTCAGGCGCCAATGTTTCATTCCACTAAATGTAAACCCGACCTTCACGGCCAATCGTCCTCCCGGGGTCTGGGGGTCTGTGGATGCATTAGACGTTTGCTCAGGTCCCACCTGCTTCCACTATATGTTCCATCGTTGGAAATCTCTTCAGCACTCGGACACTGACGGATCTCAGGATTAGCACTGACGACAGGTTGGCGTAGCGGATCAGGGTGCGTCGCAGAAGACGGCCTCTCTCATCTCCTCCATGGACGTTGCTGGACACCGCACACATGAGTTGATCCGGCAGGGGGATGCTGGTGTACTGATCCCACCAACGCTTCATGACCTGGGTGACGTAGAAACCCAGGACGAAGGAGAGAGGGATCAGTTTGCTGTTTGCATCACAGTATTCGGCAACCTTCTTAAATAGTTTCTTCTGATCCTCTGTTAGTACCACTCTGCACACAAGAAAGGCAAAAGCAATCAGGTAAAGGACAACTCCACTCAACAGACGTCCATAGAACAATCCTTGTGCTTTGTACAAATCATCAAATTATCTGATTCTCCCTCAAATATAAAACAATTCTGTCTGCAGCCACCACTAGCGGGAGCTCCCTGTATACAGACATACATAATAAGATCCTGTCTGCAGCCACCACTAGGGGGAGCTCCCTGTATACAGAGACACATGATGAGATTCTGTCTGCAGCCACCACTACGGGGAGCTCCCTGTATACAGAGATACATGATAAGATCCTGTCTGCAGCCACCACTACGGGGAGCTCCCTGTATACAGAGATACATAATAAGATCCTGTCTGCAGCCACCACTAGGGGGAGCTCCCTGTATACAGAGATACATGATAAGATTCTGTCTGCAGCCACCACTAGCGGGAGCTCCCTGTATACAGAGATACATGATAAGATTCTGTCTGCAGCCACCACTAGCGGGAGCTCCCTGTATACAGAGATACATGATAAGATTCTGTCTGCAGCCACCACTAGGGGAAGCTCCCTGTATACAGAGATACATGATAAGATCCTGTCTGCAGTCACCACTAGGGGGAGCTCCCTGTATACAGAGATACAGGATAAGATCCTGTCTGCAGTCACCACTAGGGGGAGCTCCCTGTATACAGAGATACATGATAAGATCCTGTCTGCAGTCACCACTAGGGGGAGCTCCCTGTATACAGAGATACATGATAAGGTTCGGTCTGCGGCCACCACTAGGGGGAGCTCCCTGTATACAGAGATACATGATAAGATTCTGTCTGCAGCCACCACTAGGGGGAGCTCCCTTAATACAGAGATACATGATAAGATCCTGTCTGCAGTCACCACTAGGGGGAGCTCCCTGTATACAGAGATACATGATAAGGTTCTGTCTGCGGTCACCACTAGGGGGAGCTCCCTGTATACAGAGATACATGATAAGATTCTGTCTGCAGTCACCACTAGGAGGAGCTCCCTGTATACAGTGATACATGATAAGATTCTGTCTGCAGTCACCACAAGGGGGAGCTCCCTGTATACAGAGATACATGATAAGAATCTGTCTGCAACTACCACTAGGGGGAGCTCCCTGTATACAGAGATACATGATAACATTCAGTCTCCAGCTACCAATAGGGGCAGATCCCTGTATGCAGAGATACATGATAACATTCTGTCTGCAGTCACCACTAGGGGGAGCTCCCTGTATGCAGAGATACATGATAACATTCTGTCTGCAGTCACCACTAGGGGGAGTTCCTTGCATACAGAGATACATGACAAGATTCTGTCTGCAGTCACCACTAGGGGGAGCTCCCTGTATACAGAGATACATGATAAGATCATGTCTGCATTCGCCACTAGGGGGAGCTCCCTGTATACAGAGATACATGATAAGGTTCTGTCTGCGGCCACCACTAGGGGGGGCTCCCTGTATACAGAGATACATGATAAGATTCTGTCTGCAGTCACCACTAGGGGGAGCTCCCTGTATGCAGAGATACATGATAAGATTCTGTCTGTAGCCACCACTAGGGGGAGCTCCCTGTAAACAGGGATACATGATAAGATTCTGTCTGCAGTCACCACTAGGGAAAGCTCCCTGTATACAGAGATACATGATAAGATCCTGTCTGCAGTGACCACTAGGGGGAGCTCCCTGTATACAGAGATGCATGATAAGATCCTGTCTGCAGCCACCACTAGGGGGAGCTCCCTGTATGCAGAGATACATGATAAGATTCTGTCTGTAGCCACCACTAGGGGGAGCTCCCTGTAAACAGGGATACATGATAAGATTCTGTCTGCAGTCACCACTAGGGAAAGCTCCCTGTATACAGAGATACATGATAAGATCCTGTCTGCAGTGACCACTAGGGGGAGCTCCCTGTATACAGAGATGCATGATAAGATCCTGTCTGCAGCCACCACTAGGGGGAGCTCCCTGTATACAGAGATGCATGATAAGATCCTGTCTGCAGTCACCACAAGGGGGAGCTCCCTGTATGCAGAGATACATGATAAGATTCTGTCTGTAGCCACCACTAGGGGGAGCTCCCTGTAAACAGGGATACATGATAAGATTCTGTCTGCAGTCACCACTAGGGAAAGCTCCCTGTATACAGAGATACATGATAAGATTCTGTCTGCAGTGACCACTAGGGGGAGCTCCCTGTATACAGAGATGCATGATAAGATCCTGTCTGCAGCCACCACTAGGGGGAGCTCCCTGTATACAGAGATACATGATAAGATTCTGTCTGTGGCCACCACTAGGAGGAGCTCCCTGTATACAGAGAAACTTGATAAGATCCTGTCTGCAGCCACCACTAGGGGGAGCTCCCTGTATACAGAGATACATGATAAGATCATGTCTGCAGCCACCACTAGGGGGAGCTCCCTGTATACAGAGAAACATGATAAGATCCTGTCTGCAGCCACCACTAGGGGGAGCTCCCTGTATACAGAGATACATGATAAGATTCTGTCTGCGGCCACCACTAGGAGGAGCTCCCTGTATACAGAGAAACATGATAAGATCCTGTCTGCAGCCACCACTAGGGGGAGCTCCCTGTATACAGAGATACATGATAAGATCCTGTCTGCAGCCACCACTAGGAGGAGCTCCCTGTATACAGAGAAACATGATAAGATCCTGTCTGCAGCCACCACTAGGGGGAGCTCCCTGTATACAGAGATACATGATAAGATTCTGTCTGTGGCCACCACTAGGAGGAGCTCCCTGTATACAGAGATGCATGATAAGATCCTGTCTGCAGTCACCACTAGGGGGAGCTTCCTGTATACCGAGATACATGATAAGATTCTGTCTGCAGCCACCACTAGGGGGAGGTCCCTGTATACAGAGATACATGATAAGATTCAGTCTGCAGCCACCACTAGGGGGAGCTCCCTGTATACAGAGATACATGATAAGATTCTGTCTGCAGCCACCACTAGGGGGAGCTCCCTGTATACAGAGATACATGCTAGGAAGCCACTGCTAAGGACAGGCAACAAGCAGAAGAGACTTGTTTGGGATAAAGAACACAAGGAATGGACATTAGACCAGTGGAAATCTGTGCTTTGGTCTGATGAGTCCAAATTTGAGATCTTTGGTTCCAACCACCGTGTCTTTGTGTGACGCAGAAAAGGTGAACGGATGGACTCTACATGCCTGGTTCCCACCGTGAAGCATGGAGGAGGAGGTGTGATGGTGTGGGGGGGGGGGGGGCTTTGTTGGTGACACTGTTGGGGATTTATTCAAAATTGAAGGCATACTGAACCAGCATGGCTACCACAGCATCTTGCAGCGGCATGCTATTCCATCCAGTTTGCATTTAGTTGGACCATCATTTATTTTTCAACAGGACAATGACCCCAAACACCTCCAGGCTGTGTAAGGGCTATTTGACCAAGAAGGAGAGTGATGGGGGGCTACGCCAGATGACCTGACCTCCACAGTCACCAGACCTGAACCCAATCGAGATGGTTTGGGGTGAGCTGGACCGCAGAGTGAAGGCAAAAGGGCCAACAAGTGCTAAGCATCTCTGGGAACTCCTTCAAGATTGTTGGAAGACCATTTCCGGTGACTACCTCTTGAAGCTGATCAAGAGAATGCCAAGAGTGTGCAAAGCAGTCATCAAAGCAAAAGGTGGCTACTGTGAAGACCCTAGAATATAAGACATATTTTCAGTTGTTTCACACTTTTTTGTTAAGTATATAATTCCACATGTGGTAATTCATAGTTTTGATGCCTTCAGTGTGAATGTACAATTTTCATAGTCATGAAAATACAGAAAAATCTTTAAATGAGAAGGTGTGTCCAAACTTTTGGTCTGTACTGTATATCTGTCACCACTATGAAACGCCAGATCATCATATACAACATATGTATACAGTACATGTATGCTGGGTGTAATTCTCAGTATCTGTATTATTCTCTATATATACACTGCACAGTACCACTCCTCCTGTCCTGTATATATACACTGCACAGTACCACTCCTCCTGTATATATACACTGCACAGTACCACTCCTTCTGTCCTGTATATATACACTGCACAGTACCACTCCTCCTGTCCTGTATATATACACTGCACAGTACCACTCCTCCTGTCCTGTATATATACACTGCACAGTACCACTCCTCCTGTCCTGTATATATACACTGCACAGTACCACTCCTCCTGTATATATACACTGCACAGTACCACTCCTCCTGTCCTGTATATATACACTGCACAGTACCACTCCTCCTGTCCTGTATATATACACTGCACGGTACCACTCCTCCTGTATATATACACTGCACGGTACCACTCCTCCTATCCTGTATATATACACTGCACGGTACCACTCCTCCTGTCCTGTATATATACACTGCACAGTACCACTCCTCCTATCCTGTGTTATGCACACGCCCGGACTGACTGGCGTGTGCGAGATTAGTGATCCCACTGTGCCATGAACCGGAGAATGCCTGGAGGGGCGTAACTAAGTATCAACCCGATCCGACCCAGGTCGCACGCCAGCTACGACGCCGTGCACCAGGGAGGAACCGAGCAGAGGGACCAGGGTCTACTCCAGGTCAGACCGTGGACACGGCTGTTGACCCACACCGGGGAATACAGGAACAGGCAGGTTAGAGCACAGGCTGGGTAGGGTGCAGTACAGACTGGGAGACGGGTTCAGAGCCGCAGATGCCGTAATCAAGCAGAGTAAAGCGAAACCGCAGGTGCGGTGGACGGGCTGAGCAGAGCAAAACCGCAGATGCGGTGGACAAAGCTGAGCAGAGCGAAGCCGCAGATGCGGTGAACAAGGCTAAGCAGAGCGAAACCGCAGATGCGGTGGACAAGGCAGAGCAGAGCAAAACCGCAGATGCGGTGGACAAGGCTAAGCAGAGCGAAACCACAGATGCGGTGGACAAGGTAGAGCGGGCAGGAACCGCCGGAGCGGTAAACAAGGCAGAGCAGAGGGGACAGGACTCTGTTCACACGGAACAGACTGGAAGGGAAAGGCAGAACCTGATACACACAAGGTACTTGCAAAGAATTAGCGAGTGGACTCTAAACTCACAAACGGAAGTACAGCGACAACGAGTAGGAGTTAGGTGCAGGTTCAGACTCTGCAGAAAAAGAGAGGAAACAAACAGAGACAAAACAGGTAACAGGTTAGGAGACAGTTCAGATAGGAACTGTTACTGCAACGAAATACAGGAACGAGCCTAGGTATAGCCAAGTGCTGGTTCAGAAACTGCAGCAAAAGGGAGGAAACGGACATAGAGACAAAACAGGTAAGAGGCTAGGAGACAGTTCAGACAGGAACTGTTACTGCAACAAAATACAGGAACGAGCCTGGGTATACGGCCCCCAGAGGCAGAAACGAACAGGCTAGAAGCGTCTTCAGACAGGCCTGGAAATACAGCCTCCAGGAAGGCGGACAGACAACAGGCTAGGAGATAGTTCAGACAGGACCTGGCACATTCAGAGTCAAGGAGCACACTGAATGATAAAGTTGCTCAGGCACCAGCCTGTATGTGGAGCTGGTTTAAATATCCAATGACTGACAGCAATAGGCTGAGGACGCATTAGGGGTGCGCCCACAGCAGCTACAAGAAACAGGAAGTGACCGGGCCGCCACCCTAAACAGTCAGAACAGAGACAAACAGACAGCATGGAAAGAAGCCAGGCTAGCAGACTGGACTGATGATCAAGTTTGCGATCTTGCATAGTGGGAGATGGTGCACTATGCAAGAAATCCGCCAGGTATGTTACAGTACCCCCTCCCTTTACGCCCCCTCCTCTTCAAGCCTGCAAGAGTGTTCCGCAGAGAATTTGGAGGTCAATCCTTCTCTTCAAGAGGATTACCTCTTCTGTCCACTAGAGGAAACAAAACTGTTCTCATCATCTTGGTAACTACGATGCTTCCTCCCATCAAGCCATCCTCAGCAACAGATGAAGTGGGTGAAGTACCAGGAACAGCACACAGGAAAGTCTCTGTCCATTTAATATCAGATAACATCCCGGTGGATTCTGAAGACAACTGGAGGTCCTCCGCCTGGTTAGAGGGGTGCGGAGACTCGGGGATCATTACTGCTTCGAAGTACATTTTGCCAAGCTTACTAGATGAAGTGGGCACAGGACCAGGTACAGGGTGTAAAAAAGTCTCTGTCCATTTGTTGATAGGTAGCACCCCGGTGGATTCGGGAGACAACTGGAGGTCCTCCGCCTGATTGGAGGGGTGCAGAGACTCGGGGGTAACCACTGCTTCGGGGAACACTTGGTCCAGCTCACAGGAAGAAGTGGGCGAGGTATCAGGTACAGGGTGTAGGAAAGTCTCACTGCAATTGTTACCAGGTAGCACCCCGGGGAATACAGGAGACAACTGGAGGTCCTCCGCCTGGCCGGAGGGGTGCAGGGACTCGGGGGTAACCACTGCTTCGGAGTACACTTGGTCAAGCTCACTGGAAGAAGTGGGCGAGGTATTCGATACAGGGTGTAGGAAAGTCTCTCTCCATTCGTTAACAGGTAGCACCCCGGAGGATTCAGGAGGCAACTGGAGGTCCTCCGCAAGGTTAGAGGGGTGCAGAGACTTGGGAGTATCCTCCGCCTCGATGGACGTATTGGCAGATTCATTAAAGATGGAGAGTCCCTGCTTTGGGACCATCTTCAGTCTGGTTTCTGGATGGGCAGCAGTCTCTTCGGGCAGGAGAACTGGTGAGCTACCCACACACATCACCCATCGGGGCTGCTCCGGGACACTGGGAAGGGCAGCTTCAACAGAGTCCCCAGGATTAGGGTCGTTGAAGACCATTAGAAAGGCCACCAGGAAGGCCTGCAGGTCAAGGACGATAGGATCCCATGCTTCCCATAGGGGGGTGATTCATTTCAAGGCATCACCCACTAGGTAGGATAACATAAATGCCACTTTAGACCAATCAGTAGGAAAACAGAGAGGGTAGAACTTGAAATGCAGCATGCATTGCTCCACAAACGCACGGCTTTGTTAGGATCCCCATAGTACCATGGTGGATCCGCAGGAACGGGTGCAGAAAGCTCCATTTGGGCTGGTGCGTACATCGCCTGGACATCAGCTTGCGAAAAAATTTTTTCTTGGTGCACGTTTTTGCCAGAAAATGTCTCTGAGAGCGAAGGGGCGTGGGGCTCAACGGAAACCATGGCCTGAGCAAACTGTTATGCACACGCCCGGACTGACTGGCGTGTGCGAGATTAGTGATCCCACTGTGCCATGAACCGGAGAGTGCCTGGAGGGGCGTAACTAAGTATCAACCCGATCCGACCCACGTCCACGCCGGCCACGACGCCGTGCACCAGGGAGGAACCGAGCAGAGGGACCAGGTGCCACTCCAGGTCAGATCCCGGACACGGCTGTTGACCCACACAGGGGAATACAGGAACAGGCAGGTTAGAGCACAGGCTGGGTAGGGTCCAGTACAGACTGGGAGACGGGTTCAGAGCCGCAGATGTGGTAATCAAGCAGAGCAAAGCGAAACCGCAGGTGCAGTGGACAGTGCTGAGCAGAGCAAAACCGCTGGTGCGGTGGACAGGGCTGAGCAGAGCAAAGCTGTAGATGCGGTGGACAAAGCTGAGCAGAGCGAAACCGCAGATGAGGTGGACAAGGCAGAGCAGAGCGAAACCGCAGATGAGGTGGACAAGGCAGAGCAGAGCGAAACCGCAGGTGCGGTGGACGGGGCTGAGCAGAGCAAAACCGCAGGTGCGGTGGACAGGGCTGAGCAGAGCGAAACCGCAGATGCGGTGGACAAGGCAGAGCAGAACGAAACCGCAGATGCGGTGGACAAGGCAGAGCATAGCGAAACCGCAGATGCGGTGGACAAGGCAGAGCAGAGCGAAACCGCAGATGCGGTGGACAAGGCAGAGCAGAGCGAAACCGCAGATGCGGTGGACAAGGCAGAGCAGAGCGAAACCGCAGATGCGGTGGACAAGGCAGAGCAGAGCAAAACCACAGATGCGGTGGACAAGGCTAAGCAGAGCAAAACCGCAGATGCGGTGGACAAGGCTAAGCAGAGCAAAACCGCAGATGCGGTGGACAAGGCTAAGCAGAGCAAAACCGCAGATGCGGTGTACAAGGCTAAGCAGAGCAAAACCGCAGATGCGGTGGGCGAGGCAGAGCAGAGCGAAACCGCAGAAGCGGTGGACAAGGCTGAGCAGAGCGAAACCACAGATCCGGTGGACAAGGCAGAGCAGAGCGAAACTGCAGATGGGGTGGACAGGGCTGAGCAGAGCGAAACCGCAGATGCGGTGGACAGGGCTGAGCAGAGCGAAACCGCAGATGCGGTGGACAGGGCTGAGCAGAGCGAAACCGCAGATGCGGTGGGCAAGGCAGAGCAGAGGGAAACCGCAGATGCGGTGGACAAGGCAGAGCAGAGGGAAACCGCAGATGCGGTGGACAAGGCAGAGCAGAGGGAAACCGCAGATGCGGTGGACAAGGCAGAGCAGAGCAAAACCGCAGATGCGGTGTACAAGGCTAAGCAGAGCAAAACCGCAGATGCGGTGGACAAGGCTGAGCAGAGCAAAACCGCAGATGCGGTGGGCAAGGCAGAGCAGAGCGAAACCGCAGATGCGGTGGACAAGGCAGAGCAGAGCGAAACCGCAGATGCGGTGGACAAGGCAGAGCAGAGCGAAACCGCAGATGCGGTGGACAAGGCAGAGCAGAGCTAAACAGCAGATGCGGTGGACAAGGCTGAGCAGAGCGAAACCGCAGATGCGGTGGACAAGGCTGAGCAGAGCGAAACCGCAGATGCGGTGGACAAGGCTGAGCAGAGCGAAACCGCAGATGCGGTGGACAAGGCTGAGCAGAGCGAAACCGCAGATGCGGTGGACAAGGCTAAGCAGAGCGAAACCGCAGATGCGGTGGACAAGGCACGGCGGGCAGGAACCGCCAGAGCGGTAAACAAGGCAGAGCAGAGATAAACCGCAAAAGCGGTGAGCAAAGACAGAGCAGAGGGGACAGGACTCTGTTCACACGGAACAGACTGGAAGGCAAAGGCAGAACCAGATACACACAAGGTACTTGCAAAGAAGTAGCGAGTGGACTCCAAACTCACAAACGGAAGTACAGCGACAACGAGTAGGAGTTAGGTGCAGGTTCAGACTCTGCAGCAAAAGGGAGGAAATGGACATAGAGACAAAACAGGTAAGAGGCTAGGAGACAGTTCAGACAGGAACTGTTACTGCAACAAAATACAGGAACGAGCCTGGGTATACGGCCCCCAGAGGCAGAAAACAACAGGCTAGGAGCGTGTTCAGACAGGCCTGGAAATACAGCCTCCAGGAAGGCGGACAGGCAACAGGCTAGGAGATATTTCAGACAGGACCTGGCACATTCAGAGTCAAGGAGCACACTGAATGATAGAGTTTAAATATCCAATGACTGACAGCAATAGGCTGAGGACGCATTAGGGGTGCGCCCACAGCAGCTACAAGAAACAGGAAGTGACCAGGCCGCCGCCCTAAGCAGCCAGAACAGAGGCAAGCAGACAGCATGGAAAGAAGCCAGGCTAGCAGACTGGACTGATGATCAAGTTTGCGATCTTGCGTAGTGGGAGATGGTGCCCTATGCAAGAACACTATGCAAGGTATGTTACATCCTGTATGTATACACTGCACAGTACCACTCCTCCTGTATATACACTGCACAGTACCACTCCTCCTGTCCTGTATATATACACTGCACAGTACCACTCCTCCTGTCCTGTATATATACACTGCACGGTACCACTCCTCCTGTCCTGTATATATACACTGCACAGTACCACTCCTCCTGTCCTGTATATATACACTGCACAGTACCACTCCTCCTGTATATATACACTGCCCAGTACCACTCCTCCGGTCCTGTATATATATATACACTGCACAGTACCACTCCTCCTGTCCTGTATATATACACTGCCCAGTACCACTCCTCCTGTCCTGTATATATACACTGCCCAGTACCACTCCTCCTGTCCTGTATATATACACTGCCCAGTACCACTCCTCCTGTCCTGTATATATACACTGCCCAGTACCACTCCTCCTGTCCTGTATATATACACTGCACAGTACCACTCCTCCTGTATATATACACTGCCCAGTACCACTCCTCCGGTCCTGTATATATATATATATACACTGCACAGTACCACTCCTCCTGTCCTGTATATATACACTGCCCAGTACCACTCCTCCTGTCCTGTATATATACACTGCCCAGTACCACTCCTCCTGTCCTGTATATATACACTGCCCAGTACCACTCCTCCTGTCCTGTATATATACACTGCACAGTACCACTCCTCCTGTCCTGTATATATACACTGCCCAGTACCACTCCTCCTGTCCTGTATATATACACTGCCCAGTACCACTCCTCCTGTCCTGTATATATACACCGCGCAGTACCACTCCTCACCTGTAGATGACGCTCAGTAAGGCATAGCAGGTGGAGAAGACGAACAGCTCCTTGTACAGTAACTTGTAGATGCTTCCTTTCCAGCGGAAGAGAAGTTTGGAGAAGCCACCAAATCTGGCATTAGCCACTTCCAGGGTGTAAGAAACCGTCATTGTGACTCCAGCTGCAAAGTGAAGAAGATGAACATCCACAACCGTAAATGTCCCCTCCCCCATCCTGGTGCTGTCCAACCCATGTCCGTGTACTACAACTCTCAGCATGCCCTGCAGAGTCACAGACAATGGCACTACTATTCATGGCTGTAATCTGTAGATCAGCAGATGTTTCTCCAGCGTCTGTGGCTCGTAGCTTGGGGTGGCCCTCGGCTCCCTCATATCGGCCACAGGAGCCGTCACCCCGCTGTGGCAGAATACGGACTGGGGGCATGAGCTGGTGATAGCTGGAATGGCGGCATATTATCACCCAGCTTCCCAGACTCCTGGATGACAATTATTCTCGGTCATTGTATATCCTTTCCCGAAGGATCAATAATTCATCACCAGAATCATTTATATTAAAGGGGCACAAGATGACAACGTTGCGATGTGACCCCGAGTCGCCATCTGCCCCCTATAGAGACAGTGTCACATTAAGAGATACTTAGTAAAAGATGCGACATTGCTCCGGTATCTCAGCCCCAGGTGGATACAATACGGGGAGTGTGACTTACCTCCGGCTACACGGAGCGCAGTGCTGGCAGGAGCCGGCCCCGAGGTCGCACAGGTCCTTATATAGGGATCGCTGGTGATCAGCTCCTGATTTATTGCCTCATAATGTTCAGTACAGATTAATCCATGTGCACACAACGCCCCGAATCCGCTGTTTCTCACGCACCGAGGTGCAACCAAACGATGGCGGCAGAGTGAGAACAGGAGGATCCTCGTTACAATGTAATGATGCAGGCGTTACAATGTATCAGGTCACTTATTATCCATTATCATCCCACCTGCACCAAACGATTCTCACATGGGGGTCTCATGTTTTACCATCATTGCCTCTATAGTCCCATTATGGTCATACAATAAGGGAGACTTAAAAATCAACATGACAAAGGAAATTAGAAATACAAGGGCTGGGTCATGTGCAGGAAGGCAAAATGTCCTACTGTACTGCTAACTATAAAGCACCAATCACATGGCCATAGAATAACAGTTGTATCAAAAAAGTGCATTAAAGTAATCCAGTCCACATGGGAACCGTGCAAAAATAGAAACCATCAAGTGGCATTGTGATAGAGCAACGCTTCAAATAAAAGATCAGGTATTAAACACCGAGTGTCACAGGAGGCTAACTATCTACTATAAATGGTCCAATGACCATAAAGTTGCATAAAAAAAAAGTGCAAGTGTTTATAACTATAAGGTCCCAATGATGTCTGCGCCCATCACCTTAAGTGTCTCATCGCTTAAGTGTAGAATAATGAATTATACTAGATTTTAATATGATGCATACAGACTGTACCTTGTCAGCTGCCACCATTGCCTTCTAATCAGCATGTCTATTCATCTACTCTTCCTACAGATACGTGACCCAACTTTTCCATCCTGATTTCTCCCTACCTCTACTCCTACATACACATGGTATGTTTTTTCAACTAACTCTGCCCCCCCCACTCTTATTTATGACCTTGTTTACTTGGCCCTTGAATATTCTGCATCTGGCTCAGCCTTAATCATCTGATCAAGATCAGCACAGACCATTCCCCTCTGCTTCACACCTGAATGCATTTTGTAGCAAATATATTGTGAGTAAGGAGTCTGTGTCCATCGCCTTAAGTGTAGAAATATGAATTATACCAGATTTGAACCAGAAGGTAACTGGATACTTGGACACTGTAAACAATGTTTGTGTTTGTTTTCACTCTCATTCCCATAATCCTTCACTTTTTACAACCACTCCTAGTAACTACACCTAGTAAGGAACTGGTCATCTCTCCCTCCATCCTCCCCATCCATCTCACCTCCTCCTCAGATCTACTCCTCAACATTCAAAATCCTGTGTCTCCAAACACAAACAGCCACCTCATGCCTTCTCCTGCTCCCACCTGTTAACACTTTCCTTGCTCCTCCTCACTGCCGGCGATAGCTCCCCAAATCATGGTCCTCTTCACCACGCCCCCACAGTCACTTCTACCTCTCATCCACAATCTAACACAACTTTACACCTCTATAACCTTATACCCATCCATCCAGCCCCCCGCTTTACCCAGTGCCTCTTACAGGAACTCTATGAAACACTCACTCCATCTGCAACAAGCTTTCCTACATCCACGATCTTTTCAACAAACTCTCCTTCCTCAGATTCACCGAAACCTGGCTCACCCCCTCTGACACAGCCTCTACAGCTACACTTTCATATGCTGGATTCCATCTTTCTCACAAACCCCGCCCCAGCGGCAAGAATGGCGGAGGAGTTGGTTTTCTCCTTTCGGATAACTGCTCCTTCACCCCAATTGCACTGCCGACCCCTGTTACCCTCTCTTCTTTTGAAGTGCACTGTGTGCACATCTACTCCCCCTCCAACCTTCAGCTGGCTATCATTTACTGCCTCCAGGGCCAGCCACCACTTTCTTCGACCACTTCACCGCCGGGCTACTTCCTTTCCGCTGACATCCCCACTGTCATCATGGGCGACTTCAACATTCCCATTGACACATCCCACTCATGTCTCTAAGCTCCTATCCCTCACTTCATCCTTCAGCCTTGCTCAATGGTCTTCCACAGCCACTCACAAAGATGGCCATACACTGGACCTCATCTTCACCCGCCTCTGTTCCCTATCTAACCTCTCTAACCACAACCTATTTACATTCTCTTCCCTCTCCTCTCCAGGGCAACAATCCCCAGTCCACAAACTTGCACACCCTCGTAGAAATCTCAAACACCTTGACCTACACGCACTCTCTGAATCCCTTCTCCCTCTTACAGACATTAGTTTCTTACACGATGCAGATTCTGCTGCCGCTTTATATAACACCACAACAACTGCAGCTCTTGAATCAGTCGCCCCTCTCACACATACTAAAACTCGCACAATCAACAGGCAAACCTGGCACACCAGCCTAATTAAAGAACTGAGACGGGTTTCCAGAGTTGCTGAGCGGAGATGGAAAAGATCCCACTCCAACGAGCACTTCATCGCATTCAAACAGTCCCGTACTATTTTCAAGTCCACACTCACAGCAGCAAAGCAAACATAATTCTCATCTCTCATTTCCTCTCTGTCTCACAACCCTAAACAGCAATTCAACACTTTCAATTCTCTCTTCCATCCCCCAGCACCTCTTCCCTCTCCTCTCAGCTCAGCTGAAGACTTTGCCTTATTCTTCAAGCAGAAGATTGATAACATCAGAGAAAACTTTGGCCTACAACTCCCACAGCCCTTCCTCATAACTACTCAGCTCTCCTCCTCAAAACCAGCTTCTCCACCATTACAGATCAACTTTCCGCTCTACTCTCAAGATCACATTTCACCACCTGTGCACTTGACCCGATCCCATCCCACCTCATCTCAAACCTCACCACAGCCTTTACCCCAACCCTAACCCATCTCTTCAACCTATTTCTAACAACTGGTGTCTTCCCTTAATGCTTCAAACATGCCTCAATCACACCCATCCTCAAAAAGCCCTCCCTCAACCCATCCTCTGTGTCCAGCTATGGCCCCATATCACTTCTCCCCTATGCCTCAAAACTACTGGAACAACATGTCCATCTTGAACTGTCCTCCCACCTCTCCTCTTAATCTCTCTTCGACCACTTACAATCTGGCTTCTGGCTGCACCATTCTACTGAAACTGTCCTGACTAAACAATCTATTAACCGCCAAATCCAAGCGACACTACTCCATCCTCCTCCTCCTCCCTCCTCCTCCACCTGGACCTGTCATCTGCCTTTGACACAGTGAACCATTCCCTCTTACTACAGAATCTCTCATCTCTCGGCATCACAGACTTGGCCCTATCCTGGATCTCCTCATACCTAACAGACAGGACATTCAGTGTCTCCCACTCACACGCCACCTCCTCATCTCACCCCCTATCTGTCGGTGTCCCCCAAGTTTCAGTCCTAGGACCCCTGCTCTTCTCCATCTACACCTTTGGCCTGGGACAGCTCATAGAGTCTCACGGCTTTCAGTATCACCTCTATGCTGATGACACACAGATCTTCCTCTCTGGACCCGATATCTCCTCCCTACTAACCAGAATCCCACAATGTCAGTCTGCTATTTCATCCTTCTTCTCTGCCAGATTTCTAAAACTTAACATGGATAAAGCTGAATTCATCATCTTTCCCCCACCTCACACAACCCCCCCACCTGACCTACGTATCCATCATAGTTAATGGCTGTCCACTCTTCCTGGTCCCACAAGCTCGCTGCCTCGGGGAAACCCTGGACTCTGATCTCTCCTTCACACCTCATATCCAAGCCCTTTCCACTTCCTGCCGACTCCAACTCAAAAATATCTCCCGGATCCGCACATTCCTCACCCACGAATCTGCAAAAACCCTACTGCACACCCTCATCATCTCCCGCCTCGACTAATGCAACCTCCTGCTCTGTGGCCTCCCCTCTAACACTCTCGCACCCCTCCAATCTATCCTAAACCCTGCTGCCAGACTAATCCACCTGTCCCCCCGCTATTCCCCGACCTCTCCTCTGTCAATCCCTTCACTGGCTCCCCATTACCCAGAGACTCCAGTTCAATGCCCTAACCATGGCATACAAAGCCATCCACAACCTGTCTCCTCCATATATCTGTGACCTAGTCTCCCGGTAATTACCTGCACGCAACCTCCGATCCTCACAAGATCTCCCCTCTTATCTCCTCTTCCCACAATCACATACAAGATTTCTCCCGTGCATCCCCCCTACTCTGGAACTCTCTACCCCAACACATCAGACTCTCATCTACCGTGGAGACCTTCAAAAGGAACCTGAAGACCCACCTCTTCCCACAAGCCTACAGCCTGCAGTAACCATCGCTCCACCACACCGCTGCACGACCAGCTCTACCCTCACCTACTGTATCCTCACCCATCCCCTGTAGACTGTGAGCCCTCGCGGGCAGGGTCCTCTCCCCACCATACTGCTGTACGACCAGCTCTACCCTCACCTACTGTATCCTCACCCATCCCCTGTAGACTGTGAGCCCTCGCGGCAGGGTCCTCGCTCCACCATACCGCTGCACGACCAGCTCTACCCTCACCTACTGTATCCTCACCCATCCCCTGTAGACTGTGAGCCCTCACGGGCAGGGTCCTCGCTCCACCATACCACTACACAACCAGCTCTACCCTCAACTACTGTATCCTCACCCATCCCCTGTAGACTGTGAGCCCTCGCGGGCAGGGTCCTCGCTCCACCACACCGCTGCACGACCAGCTCTACCCTCACCTACTGTATCCTCACCCATCCCTTGAAGACTGTGAGCCCTCGCGGGCAGGTTCCTCGCTCCACCATACCACTACACAACCAGCTCTACCCTCAACTACTGTATCCTCACCCATCCCCTGTAGACTGTGAGCCCTCGCGGGCAGGGTCCTCGCTCCACCATACCGCTGCACGACCAGCTCTACCCTCACCTACTGTATCCTCACCCATCCCCTGTAGACTGTGAGCCCTCGCGGGCAGGGTCCTCGCTCCACCATACCACTGCACGACCAGCTCTACCCTCACCTACTGTATCCTCACCCATCCCTTGTAGACTGTGAGCCCTCGCGGGCAGGGTCCTCGCTCCACCATACCGCTGCACGACCAGCTCTACCCTCACCTACTGTATCCTCACCCATCCCCTGTAGACTGTGAGCCCTCGTGGGCAGGGTCCTCGCTCCACCATACCTCTAGACGACCAGCTCTACCCTCACCTACTGCATCCTCACCCATCCCTTGTAGACTGTGAGCCCTCGCGGGCAGGGTCCTCGCTCCTCCTGTACCAGTCAGTGACTTCTATTGTCTAAGATTATTATACTTGTTTATTACGTATGCCCCTATCACATGTGAAGAGCCATGGAATAAATGGCGCTATAATAAGTAATAATAATGATCTAAAAGAAACACACAATGTAATACTGGTAAGAAGAGAAACCACCTTACAACCAATGCCGATGGCACATACAGAGGATTTCGCACCCCTAACGCACGTTTCACATCTGCGTCTTCATGGGGAGAAACTGTACACGTGTGTTGGGGGGGTGCTCTTGTACGGCCTCGGCAACTCTGGTAAAACGTATCTGATACTGATATTATGGTTATTTTTTTATTGTTCACTTGAAAATGATTGTTACTATGAAATCCTCCGTATTCTGTACGTGCCATCGGCATTAGTTGTAAGGTGGTTTCTCTTCTTACCAGTGTTACATTGTGTTTTACTATTTATTCTTTTACTTCATTGGGACCTTATAATCTCCAGCACTTTCACTTTTTTTTTGATGCCACCACATTCTGTGCTCACCTGATTGATGTTTCAGGGCACGTGCCCACGATCCGGAGTAGCAGCGGTTTGGATGCAGCTCACCTGTGCTGCGTCCAAACCGCTGCATTGTACAGTAGAAGCGCAACGGATGGATTTATAGAAATCTCCGGCCCCCTGTGCTTCTATTAGCCGCATGTAAACTCCCCCGCGGTGCGGGTTAACAAGCTGCAATATGTCAATTACCTGAAGGAGACGTTAATGTCTGCAACAGAAGTTTCCCCAATAAACTGTATAGGACGCGGTAACTCCGCACGGTTCAGTGAACACATGGGGATTTACCTGCGGGATTAAATATACGCCGCGTCCAAAGCGCTGCGACTTCCTAACCGTGGGAACGCAGCCTCATAGTTAGCCGTACAATGGGGCGTTTTGCTTTCCTGCACACATCACTTGTACTTTTAATTTGCTTTATCATGTTGCTTTTGATACAATAAAGATAATATGACGTCTCGCTCTGCCTTTACTGCAGGATGTTTACTTTTGGGGTCATTATTCATTACATTAGATATTGATCTCTGTATAGGTTAAACCCCCATTATGGGGTCCATGGTGGGCGCTCGCAGAGCTGCGTCTGCTGTAAGTGATCCTGTCATAGCAGAAACCTGCCTCCAGGAGGCGCTCACTCAGAACAGAGGAGCGCCCCCTAGTGGACGCAGCAGACAGAAAAAATATATTGTGTAGAAGATGATCCCATGCGGACGAAAGCTGAAATCAGTGCAGCTGGGAGAGTTCGTGGACTGCTGACCGTGTATCTAATCCTGTGTGATACTCTCTGATGACCGTGTATCTAATCCCTCCTGTGTGATACTGTCTGCTGACCGTGTATCTAATCCTGTGTGATACTCTCTGATGACCGTGTATCTAATCCCTCCTGTGTGATACTGTCTGCTGACCGTGTATCTAATCCCTCCTGTGTGATACTGTCTGCTGACAGTGTATCTAATCCCTCCTGTGTGGTACTGTCCGCTGACCGTGTATCTAATCCCTCCTGTGTGATACTGTCCGCTGACCGTGTATCTAATCCTGTGTGATACAGTCTGCTGACAGTGTATCTAATCCCTCCTGTGTGGTACTGTCTGCTGACAGTGTATCTAATCCCTCCTGTGTGGTACTGTCCGCTGACCGTGTATCTAATCCCTCCTGTGTGATACTGTCCGCTGACCGTGTATCTAATCCTGTGTGATACAGTCTGCTGACAGTGTATCTAATCCCTCCTGTGTGGTACTGTCTGCTGACAGTGTATCTAATCCCTCCTGTGTGGTACTGTCCGCTGACCGTGCATCTAATCCCTCCTGTGTGGTACTGTCCGCTGACCGTGTATCTAATCCCTCCTGTGTGATACTGTCCGCTGACAGTGTATCTAATCCCTCCTGTGTGATACTGTCCGCTGACCGTGTCTCTAATCCCTCCTGTGTGATACTGTCTGCTGAGCCGTGTATCTAATCCCTCCTGTGTGATACTGTCCGCTGACAGTGTATCTAATCCCTCCTGTGTGATACTGTCTGCTGACAGTGTATCTAATCCCTCCTGTGTGGTACTGTCTGCTGACCGTGTATCTAATCCTTCCTGTGTGGTACTGTCTGCTGAGCCGTGTATCTAATCCTTCCTGTGTGATACTGTCTGCTGAGCCGTGTATCTAATCCTATCCTGTGTGATACTGTCTGCTGAGCCGTGTATCTAATCCTCTCCTGTGTGATACTGTCTGCTGACCGTGTATCTAATCCTCTCCTGTGTGATACTGTCTGCTGAGCCGTGTATCTAATCCTATCCTGTGTGATACTGTCTGCTGAGCAGTGTATCTAATCCTCTCCTGTGTGATACTGTCTGCTGAGCCGTGTATCTAATCCTCTCCTGTGTGATACTGTCTGCTGAGCCGTGTATCTAATCCCTCCTGTGTGATACTGTCTGCTGACCGTATATCTAATCCCTCCTGTGTGGTACTGTCCGCTGACAGTGTATCTAATCCTCTCCTGTGTGATACTGTCTGCTGAGCTTTGTATCTAATCCCTCCTGTGTGATACTGTCTGCTGACTGTGTATCTAATCCCTCCTGTGTGATACTGTCTGCTGAGCCGTGTATCTAATCCCTCCTGTGTGATACTGTCTGCTGACAGTGTATCTAATCCCCCCTGTGTGGTACTGTCCGCTGACCGTGTATCTAATCCCTCCTGTGTGATACTGTCTGCTGAGCCGTGTATCTAATCCCTCCTGTGTGGTACTGTCCGCTGACCGTGTATCTAATCCCTCCTGTGTGATACTGTCTGCTGACAGTGTATCTAATCCCTCCTGTGTGGTACTGTCCGCTGACCGTGTATCTAATCCCTCCTGTGTGATACTGTCTGCTGAGCCGTGTATCTAATCCCATCCTGTGTGATACTGTCCGCTGACCGTGTATCTAATCCCTCCTGTGTGATACTGTCTGCTGAGCCGTGTATCTAATCCCTCCTGTGTGGTACTGTCCGCTGACCGTGTATCTAATCCCTCCTGTGTGATACTGTCTGCTGACAGTGTATCTAATCCCTCCTGTGTGGTACTGTCCGCTGACCGTGTATCTAATCCCTCCTGTGTGATACTGTTCGCTGACCGTGTATCTAATCCCTCCTGTGTGATACTGTCTGCTGAGCCGTGTATCTAATCCCTCCTGTGTGATACTGTCTGCTGAGCCGTGTATCTAATCCCTCCTGTGTGATAATGTCCGCTGACCGTGTATCTAATCCTATCCTGTGTGATACTGTCTGCTGAGCTGTGTATCTAATCCTCTCCTGTGTGATACTGTCTGCTGAGCTTTGTATCTAATCCCTCCTGTGTGATACTGTCTGCTGACCGTGTATCTAATCCTTCCTGTGTGATACTGTCCGCTGACCGTGTATCTAATCCCTCCTGTGTGATACTGTCCGCTGACCGTGTATCTAATCCCTCCTGTGTGTTACTGTCTGCTGAGCCGTGTATCTAATCCTTCCTGTGTGATACTGTCTGCTGAGCCGTGTATCTAATCCTATCCTGTGTGATACTGACTGCTGAGCCGTGTATCTAATCCTATCCTGTGTGATACTGTCCGCTGACCGTATATCTAATCCTCTCCTGTGTGATACTGTCTGCTGAGCCTTGTATCTAATCCTCTCCTGTGTGGTACTGTCTGCTGACAGTGTATCTAATCCCTCCTGTGTGATACTGTCCGCTGACCGTATATCTAATCCCTCCTGTGTGGTACTGTCTGCTGAGCTTTGTATCTAATCCTATCCTGTGTGATACAGTCTGCTGAGCCGTGTATCTAATCCTCTCCTGTGTGATACTGTCTGCTGAGCTGTATCTAATCCTATCCTGTGCGATACTGTCTGCTGAGCCGTGTATCTAATCCCTCCTGTGTGATACTGTCCGCTGACCGTGTATCTAATCCCTCCTGTGTGATACTGTCCGCTGAGCCGTGTATCTAATCCCTCCTGTGTGATACTGTCTGCTGAGCCGTGTATCTAATCCCTCCTGTGTGGTACTGTCCGCTGACCGTGTATCTAATCCCTCCTGTGTGATACTGTCTGCTGACAGTGTATCTAATCCCTCCTGTGTGGTACTGTCCGCTGACCGTGTATCTAATCCCTCCTGTGTGATACTGTTCGCTGACCGTGTATCTAATCCCTCCTGTGTGATACTGTCTGCTGAGCCGTGTATGTAATCCCTCCTGTGTGATACTGTCTGCTGAGCCGTGTATCTAATCCCTCCTGTGTGATACTGTTCGCTGACCGTGTATCTAATCCCTCCTGTGTGATACTGTCTGCTGAGCTGTGTATCTAATCCCTCCTGTGTGATACTGTCTGCTGAGCCGTGTATCTAATCCCTCCTGTGTGATACTGTCCGCTGACCGTGTATCTAATCCCTCCTGTGTGGTACTGTCCGCTGACCGTGTATCTAATCCCTCCTGTGTGATACTGTTCGCTGACCGTGTATCTAATCCCTCCTGTGTGATACTGTCTGCTGAGCCGTGTATCTAATCCCTCCTGTGTGATACTGTCTGCTGAGCCGTGTATCTAATCCCTCCTGTGTGATACTGTCCGCTGACCGTGTATCTAATCCCTCCTGTGTGATACTGTCTGCTGAGCTGTGTATCTAATCCTCTCCTGTGTGATACTGTCTGCTGAGCTTTGTATCTAATCCCTCCTGTGTGGTACTGTCTGCTGACCGTGTATCTAATCCTATCCTGTGTGATACTGTCTGCTGAGCTGTGTATCTAATCCTCTCCTGTGTGATACTGTCTGCTGAGCTTTGTATCTAATCCCTCCTGTGTGATACTGTCTGCTGACCGTGTATCTAATCCTTCCTGTGTGATACTGTCTGCTGAGCCGTGTATCTAATCCCTCCTGTGTGATACTGTCCGCTGACCGTGTATCTAATCCCTCCTGTGTGTTACTGTCTGCTGAGCCGTGTATCTAATCCTATCCTGTGTGATACTGACTGCTGAGCCGTGTATCTAATCCTATCCTGTGTGATACTGTCTGCTGAGCCTTGTATCTAATCCTCTCCTGTGTGGTACTGTCTGCTGACAGTGTATCTAATCCCTCCTGTGTGATACTGTCTGCTGAGCTGTATCTAATCCTATCCTGTGCGATACTGTCTGCTGAGCCGTGTATCTAATCCTCTCCTGTGTGATACTGTCTGCTGAGCCGTGTATCTAATCCTATCCTGTGCGATACTGTCTGCTGAGCTGTATCTAATCCTATCCTGTGCGATACTGACTGCTGAGCCGTGTATCTAATCCTCTCCTGTGTGATACTGTCTGCTGAGCCGTGTATCTAATCCTCTCCTGTGTGATACTGTCTGCTGAGCCGTGTATCTAATCCTATCCTGTGTGATACTGTCTGCTGAGCTGTGTATCTAATCCTCTCCTGTGTGATACTGTCTGCTGAGCCGTGTATCTAATCCTCTCCTGTGTCATACTGTCTGCTGAGCTGTATCTAATCCTATCCTGTGCGATACTGTCTGCTGAGCCGTGTATCTAATCCTCTCCTGTGTGATACTGTCTGCTGAGCCGTGTATCTAATCCTATCCTGTGCGATACTGTCTGCTGAGCTGTATCTAATCCTATCCTGTGCGATACTGTCTGCTGAGCCGTGTATCTAATCCTCTCCTGTGTGATACTGTCTGCTGAGCCAGGTATCTAATCCTATCCTGTGTGATACTGTCTGCTGAGCCTTGTATCTAATCCTCTCCTGTGTGGTACTGTCTGCTGACAGTGTATCTAATCCCTCCTGTGTGATACTGTCTGCTGAGCTGTATCTAATCCTATCCTGTGTGATACTGTCTGCTGAGCCGTGTATCTAATCCTCTCCTGTGTGATACTGTCTGCTGACCGTGTATCTAATCCTATCCTGTGTGATACTGTCTGCTGAGCCGTGTATCTAATCCTCTCCTGTGTGATACTGTCTGCTGAGCCGTGTATCTAATCCTCTCCTGTGTGATACTGTCTGCTGAGCTGTGTATCTAATCCTCTCCTGTGTGATACTGTCTGCTGACCGTGTATCTAATCCTATCCTGTGTGATACTGTCTGCTGAGCCGTGTATCTAATCCTCTCCTGTGTGATACTGTCTGCTGAGCCGTGTATCTAATCCTCTCCTGTGTGATACTGTCTGCTGAGCTGTGTATCTAATCCTCTCCTGTGTGATACTGTCTGCTGAGCCGTGTATCTAATCCTCTCCTGTGTGGTACTGTCCGCTGACCGTGTATCTAATCCCTCCCGGTACCCAGCACTGGGCTCTATATTTAGTTGGGGCTGTAATGAGATTTACTGCGGCCTCTGCAGATATCAGGGGCAGTAAATCTAAAGAGAAGGAAACAGACAGCTGAAACTTCCTCTTTATGAAATCTATGGCCAAGATATGAGCCGGACCCCGGACCCTGCAATATGATGACAAGTGGCTCATCCCAGCGACAAACTAAGGTCTCGCCCTCCTGCAAATCTAAAATCCAGCGCTGCAGAGGAAAAAGGTGTCAGCTCCTCAGCAAATGCTCAGAAACTACAGAAGTAAGGGATCACCAAAAAAACAGACGTCTGAAGTGATTTCCAACCTACTCAATGCATTCATCTACACTGGATATTATCTCTAAATACCTATATTAACCATCCGGTATTATACTCCAGAGCTGAACTCACTATTCTGCTGGTACAGTCACTGTGTACATACATTACATTACTGATCCTGAGATACCTCCTGTATTATACTCCAGAGCTGCACTCACTATTCTGCTGGTGCAGTCACTGTGTACATACATTACATTACTGATCCTGAGTTACCTCCTGTATTATACTCCAGAGCTGCACTCACTATTCTGCTGGTGCAGTCACTGTGTACATACATTACATTACTGATCCTGAGTTACCTCCTGTATTATACTCCAGAGCTGCACTCACTATTCTGCTGGTGCAGTCACTGTGTACATACATTACATTACTGATCCTGAGTTACATCCTGTATTATACTCCAGAGCAGCACTCACTATTCTGCTGGTGCAGTCACTGTGTACATACATTACATTACTGATCCTGAGTTACATCCTGTATTATACTCCAGAGCAGCACTCACTATTCGGCTGGTGCAGTCACTATGTACATACATTACATTACTGATCCTGAGTTACATCCTGTATTATACTCCAGAGCAGCACTCACTATTCTGCTGGTGCAGTCACTATGTACATACATTACATTACTGATCCTGAGTTACCTCCTGTATTATACCCCAGAGCTGCACTCACTATTCTGCTGGTGCAGTCACTGTGTACATACATTACATTACTGATCCTGAGTTACATCCTGTATTATACTCCAGAGCTGCACTCACTATTCTGCTGGTGCAGTCACTGTGTACATACATTACATTACTGATCCTGAGTTACATCCTGTATTATACTCCAGAGCTGCACTCACTATTCTGCTGGTGCAGTCACTGTGTACATACATTACATTACTGATCCTGAGTTACCTCCTGTATTATACCCCAGAGCTGCACTCACTATTCTGCTGGTGCAGTCACTGTGTACATACATACATTACTGATCCTGAGTTACCTCCTATATTATACCCCAGAGCTGCACTCACTATTCTGCTGGTGCAGTCACTGAGTACAAACATTACATTACTAATCCTGAGTTACCTCCTGTATTATACTCCAGTGCTGCACTCACTATTCTGCTGGTGCAGTCACTGTGTATATACATTACATTACTGATCCTGAGTTACCTCCTGTATTATACTCCAGTGCTGCACTCACTATTCTGCTGGTGCAGTCACTGTGTACATACATTACATTACTGATCCTGAGTTACCTCCTGTATTATACTCCAGTGCTGCACTCACTATTCTGCTGGTGCAGTCACTGTGTATATACATTACATTACTGATCCTGAGTTACCTCCTGTATTATACTCCAGTGCTGCACTCACTATTCTGCTGGTGCAGTCACTGTGTATATACATTACATTACTGATCCTGAGTTACCTCCTGTATTATGGTCCAGAGCTGCATTCACTATTCTGCTGGTGCAGTCACTGTGTACATACATTACATTACTGATCCTGAGTGAAATCCTGTATTATACTCCAGAGCTGCACTCACTATTCTGCTGGTGCAATCACTGTGTACATACATTACATTACTGATCCTGAGTTACATCCTGTATTATACTCCAGAGCAGCACTCACTATTATGCTGGTGCAGTCACTGTGTACATACATTACTGATCCTGAGTTACATCCTGTATTATACTGCAGAGCTGCACTCACTATTCTGCTGGTGCAGTCACTGTGTACATACATTACATTACTGATCCTGAGTTACCTCCTGTATTATACTCCAGAGCTGCACTCACTATTCTGCTGGTGCAGTCACTGTGTACATACATTACATTACTGATCCTGAGTTACCTCCTGTATTATACTCCAGAGCTGCACTCACTATTCTGCTGGTGCAGTCACTGTGTACATACATTACATTACTGATCCTGAGTTACCTCCTGTATTATACTCCAGAGCTGCACTCACTATTCTGCTGGTGCAGTCACTGTGTACATACATTACATTACTGATCCTGAGTTACATCCTGTATTATACTCCAGAGCAGCACTCACTATTCTGCTGGTGCAGTCACTGTGTACATACATTACATTACTGATCCTGAGTTACCTCCTGTATTATACTCCAGAGCAGCACTCACTATTCTGCTGGTACAGTCACTGTGTACATAAATTACATTACTGATCCTGAGATACCTCCTGTATTATACTCCAGAGCTGCACTCACTATTCTGCTGGTGCAGTCACTGTGTACATACATTACATTACTGATCCTGAGTTACCTCCTGTATTATACTCCAGAGCTGCACTCACTATTCTGCTGGTGCAGTCACTGTGTACATACATTACATTACTGATCCTGAGTTACATCCTGTATTATACTCCAGAGCAGCACTCACTATTCTGCTGGTGCAGTCACTGTGTACATACATTACATTACTGATCCTGAGTTACATCCTGTATTATACTCCAGAGCAGCACTCACTATTCTGCTGGTGCAGTCACTATGTACATACATTACATTACTGATCCTGAGTTACATCCTGTATTATACTCCAGAGCAGCACTCACTATTCTGCTGGTGCAGTCACTGTGTACATACATTACATTACTGATCCTGAGTTACCTCCTGTATTATACCCCAGAGCTGCACTCACTATTCTGCTGGTGCAGTCACTGTGTACATACATACATTACTGATCCTGAGTTACCTCCTGTATTATACCCCAGAGCTGCACTCACTATTCTGCTGGTGCAGTCACTGAGTACAAACATTACATTACTGATCCTGAGTTACCTCCTGTATTATACTCCAGTGCTGCACTCACTATTCTGCTGGTGCAGTCACTGTGTATATACATTACATTACTGATCCTGAGTTACCTCCTGTATTATACTCCAGTGCTGCACTCACTATTCTGCTGGTGCAGTCACTGTGTACATACATTACATTACTGATCCTGAGTTACCTCCTGTATTATACTCCAGTGCTGCACTCACTATTCTGCTGGTGCAGTCACTGTGTATATACATTACATTACTGATCCTGAGTTACCTCCTGTATTATACTCCAGTGCTGCACTCACTATTCTGCTGGTGCAGTCACTGTGTATATACATTACATTACTGATCCTGAGTTACCTCCTGTATTATACTCCAGAGCTGCACTCACTATTCTGCTGGTGCAGTCACTGTGTACATACATTACATTACTGATCCTGAGTTACCTCCTGTATTATACTCCAGTGCTGCACTCACTATTCTGCTGGTGCAGTCACTGTGTATATACATTACATTACTGATCCTGAGTTACCTCCTGTATTATACTCCAGAGCTGCACTCACTATTCTGCTGGTGCAGTCACTGTGTATATACATTACATTACTGATCCTGAGTTACCTCCTGTATTATACTCCAGTGCTGCACTCACTATTCTGCTGGTGCAGTCACTGTGTACATACATTACATTACTGATCCTGAGTTACATCCTGTATTATACTCCAGAGCTGCACTCACTATTCTGCTGGTGCAGTCACTGTGTACATACATTACATTACTGATCCTGAGTTACATCCTGTATTATACTCCAGAGCTGCACTCACTATTCTGGTGGTGCAGTCACTGTGTACATACATTACATTACTGATCCTGAGTTACCTCCTGTATTATGGTCCAGAGCTGCATTCACTATTCTGCTGGTGCAGTCACTGTGTACATACATTACATTACTGATCCTGAGTGAAATCCTGTATTATACTCCAGAGCTGCACTCACTATTCTGCTGGTGCAATCACTGTGTACATACATTACATTACTGATCCTGAGTTACATCCTGTATTATACTCCAGAGCAGCACTCACTATTATGCTGGTGCAGTCACTGTGTACATACATTACATTACTGATCCTGAGTTACATCCTGTATTATACTCCAGAGCTGCACTCACTATTCTGCTGGTGCAGTCACTGTGTACATACATTACATTACTGATCCTGAGTTATCTCCTGTATTATACTCCAGAGCTGCACTCACTATTCTGCTGGTGCAGTCACTGTGTACATACATTACATTACTGATCCTGAGTTACCTCCTGTATTATACTCCAGAGCAGCACTCACTATTATGCTGGTGCAGTCACTGTGTACATACATTACTGATCCTGAGTTACATCCTGTATTATACCCCAGAGCTGCACTCACTATTCTGCTGGTGCAGTCACTGTGTACATACATTACATTACTGATCCTGAGTTACATCCTGTATTATACTCCAGAGCAGCACTCACTATTCTGCTGGTGCAGTCACTGTGTACATACATTACATTACTGATCCTGAGTTACATCCTGTATTATACTCCAGAGCTGCACTCACTATTATGCTGGTGCAGTCACTGTGTACATACATTACATTACTGATCCTGAGTTACATCCTGTATTATACTCCAGAGCTGCACTCACTATTCTGCTGGTGCAGTCACTGTGTACATACATTACATTACTGATCCTGAGTTACATCCTGTATTATACTCCAGAGCTGCACTCACTATTCTGCTGGTGCAGTCACTGTGTACATACATTACATTACTGATCCTGAGTTACATCCTGTATTATACTCCAGAGCTGCACTCACTATTATGCTGGTGCAGTCACTGTGTACATACATTACATTACTGATCCTGAGTTACATCCTGTATTATACTCCAGAGCTGCACTCACTATTCTGCTGGTGCAGTCACTGTGTACATACATTACATTACTGATCCTGAGTTACATCCTGTATTATACTCCAGAGCTGCACTCACTATTCTGCTGGTGCAGTCACTGTGTACATACATTACATTACTGATCCTGAGTTACATCCTGTATTATACTCCAGAGCTGCACTCACTATTCTGCTGGTGCAGTCACTGTGTACATACATTACATTACTGATCCTGAGTTACATCCTGTATTATACCCCAGAGCTGCACTCACTATTCTGCTGGTGCAGTCACTGTGTACATACATTACATTACTGATCCTGAGTTACATCCTGTATTATACTCCAGAGCTGCACTCACTATTCTGCTGGTGCAGTCACTGTGTACATACATTACATTACTGATCCTGAGTTACATTCTGTATTATACTCCAGAGCTGCACTCACTATTCTGCTGGTGCAGTCACTGTGTACATACATTACATTACTGATCCTGAGTTACATCCTGTATTATACTCCAGAGCTGCACTCACTATTCTGCTGGTGCAGTCACTGTGTACATACATTACATTACTGATCCTGAGTTACCTCCTGTATTATACTCCAGAGCTGCACTCACTATTCTGCTGGTGGAGTCACTGTGTACATACATTACATTACTGATCCTGAGTTACCTCCTGTATTATACTCCAGAGCTGCACTCACTATTCTGCTGGTGGAGTCACTGTGTACATACATTACATTACTGATCCTGAGTTACATCCTGTATTATACTCCAGAGCTGCACTCACTATTCTGCTGGTGCAGTCACTGTGTACATACATTACATTACTGATCCTGAGTTACATCCTGTATTATACTCCAGAGCTGCACTCACTATTCTGCTGGTGCAGTCACTGTGTACATACATTACATTACTGATCCTGAGTTACCTCCTGTATTATACTCCAGAGCTGCACTCTCTATTCTGCTGGTCCAGCCACTCCCTCTCTCCTCACACACATATTATACATATATACAGAATAATAACTACCTACACTGTGACATCTGGTCCGGTTACCAAACAAATAATAACAATATAATAAACAATAACCGACAAATTATATACAAACTAATATATACATTCTTTTTTTTTTTTTTAAATAAATACTAACTATACAAATATATACAAGACAAAACAAAACCCCCCACACTGGAGCCCACCAGTCCCTCCCCGGCACTGACCTGAGAGCTGCTCCTGCGCCTCATGCCTCAGTCCAACGTCCATAGGACAGATCAGGCAGTGCCAGTTTTTCACCCAAATAACCAGTGTCCCACAAGATGAACCCACCTCCCCCCTTTTCCCACCACCCAACCTAACACCTCCACCCAAACCCATATATACAATATATACAGAAACAAACAATACAATAACCACAACTGACAAAGCCCAAGTTCAGCGCCTGCAGCCCTACATCACTGTCTACTGATCAATAAAACAAAAATCTATGGTGTCAGCAGCAGCCCACCACCAGGAGAGGAGACGACCAGACTAGGGCACACTAAAAGAAAAGCCCCTCCAGAGGAGAGCGGCCCTCCGTGTACCCAGTCTCTCATACTCCAGAGAGCGCACCTTCACCAGGTCACCGAGTATGGTCCTAAACACATCGTCCACTGGGAGGATTTTCCGCTGCGTCGATACTAAGCACCGTGCGTTCCACGTGTGATACCTAACCACTGCGCTAGATAGAAATAAGGTGCAGCGGTCCCGACCACCCAGGTCCCCGAATGCTCCATAGGCCCATTCCGCATAAGAGAGACCGGCCAGCCGGGGCCAGCCAATGGAGGCGCCCACCCTGTTGTACACCTTTGTGTTAAAGGGACAACGAAGCAGGAAGTGGTCCATGCTTTCAAGCATGGTACCACAATGCTCCCGAGGACAGTTCCTGTCCTCAGAGCTCCTACACTTCAGATTGTCCCTCACACACAGTTTCCCATGGAAGCAACGCCAAGCCAAGTCCCAAACCTTCGAGGGGATCCTGATAGAATTCAAAAGATGCAGACCCACCCCAAGATCCCGACTTGGGCAATCCCTGAGCGCCAGAGGCCTCTGAAAATGGGTCAACAGAACCCTTTTGTCAAGGAGCTTCCTTGGCAGAGTCCTGACCTCCCACATTCCCAGACCCCACCGGCGAATTACCTTCAGAACCACGGTAGCGTAAGCCGGGAGATGTCCATGCGGTGTGCAGAGATCCTTCACTTGCCCTCCTGTCTCCCATTCCTGGAAGAAAGGCTGAAACCATCCCTTACAGGAGAATACCCACGGAGGAGCCCTCTCTTTCCAGAGGTTTGCAATATTGATCTTAATGAAGGTATTCACAAGGAATACCACAGGGTTGACCATACCCAACCCTCCTAGTCTCCTCGTACGGTAAGTAACCTCCCTCTTGACCAGGTTCAGTCTATTCCCCCATAACAGTTGGAAGAACAAACTGTAGACCCGAGACCAGAGAGGCTCTGGCAAGATGCACACACTGCCCAGATAGATCAGCAAAGGGAGCAGGTAAGTTTTGATCAGGTTTACCCTTTCCCTTAGGGTCAAAGACCAACCCTTCCATTGGTTCACCTTCTGAGTGGCGATCTCTAGCCTGCTGTCCCAATTTTGTTTGGGGTAATCCCCCTGGCCAAATTCGATGCCAAGAACTTTTGCAGAGACTTTGGGTTCTGGAAGGGTGTCCGAGAGATCAAAACCAGGATATCCTCCTCCCAGCCAGAGACTCTCACACTTATCCCGGTTGATCTTAGACCCGGATGCCTCCGAGTAGCGATTTACCTCTGACATCAGCCATTCTGCCTCCCCATCAGAGGAAACAAAAACGGTGACGTCATCGGCATACGCCACCACTCTCAGAGTGGCTTCCGGTGCTGCCCGGTCCATCCCGATCCCAGCCAACGGTCCACGCTCCACCCTCCTAAGAAGTGGGTCAATCGAAAACGCGTACAGTAGCGGGCTCAAGGGACAACCCTGGCGAACACCACACCCAACCTCAAAAGAGCTGCCAATCCAACCGTTCACAAACGGGAAACTCTCTGCCCCAGCGTACAAGGTCTTAAGCCAATCAACGAACCCGCCCGGCAGGCCATACCTCAGAAGGACAGACCAGAGGTACTCATGATTAACCCGATCAAACGCTTTTGCCTGGTCCAATGACAGCATGTACCCCTTCCAGTGACCAGCCCTACCCTGCTCCACCGCCTCTCGGACACAGAGTACAGCACTAATTGAACTGCGGCCTGGAACAGAGCAATGCTGGGCCCCCGAAAGGAGCTGGGGTGCAAATTTCACCAGCCGATTAAACAGCACCTTTGCCATAACCTTCCTGTCTGCATTGAGAAGCGCTATGGTACGCCAATTCTCAATGCAAGATGTGTCCTTACCCTTTGACAAGATGATCAGGGCAGACCTCCTCATTGACTTTGGCAGAGTGCCCGAGGAAAGACACTCATTGAATACCTCAGTCAAGAGGGGAACCAAGGCGTCCTTAAAGGTCTTATAGAATTCAGATGTTAAGCCATCCGGACCGGGAGATTTCTTTAGGGCAAGCCCTTCAATCGCCAACTTAACTTCCTCTTCCCTGATCATCTCTGTCAAAACGCCAAGAGAGGGGTCTACCCCTGGTTCGGGGACGGCTTCAGCCAGAAAAGCCGACATCTCATCCCAATCCAGATCCCTCTTCCCCAAGAGGTGCGAGTAGAAGGATCTGACGACCTCCAGGATCCCTGATCTGGATCTTTTCAGGGACCCCGCAGTGTCAACCAGTCCTGTAACAACTTTACTATTCACTGACATCTTGCAGTTTCTGTAAGGGTCGGGCGAGAGGTACTTCCCGTAATCCCTCTCAAAAACCAAAGATGCGTGTCTATCATACTGACACCTCATTAGCAAAGATTTCACTCTGGAGATCTCCTCGCGGCTACCTCCAGTTGAGACAAGATGCTCGAGTTTCCTCCTCAGGCCCTGATACAGGCGATACCTGTCCAGGCTCCTGAGGCTCGAGAGCTGGCGGAAGAATCTCGCCACCCTTTTCTTAAACATCTCCCACCACTCTGACTTACTACTACAAAGATCCAGTAAGGGTACCTGGCTCTGAAGAAAATCCTCAAAGGACTGTCTTATCTCCGCTTCTTCCAAGAGAGACGAATTGAGCTTCCAAAAGCCTCTTCCCATCCGGGGGGTCTCTGTAACATTCAGGGAAAACAAAATCAAACAGTGATCGGAGAACTCCACCTCAACAACAGAAACTGCTGAAGAGACGGCTTCCTCCTTTAAATAAAACCTGTCTATCCTGGACCTACAGTTACCTCTATGATAGGTGAACCCCTCGTGGCCTGCGGTGTGCCGGATGTGGACATCCACCAGGCGAGCCTCACTAGCTATACTATTAAGGGCGACGCTATCATAAGTCAGCTTGTCTCTGGAACCTCCTCTATCCCGGGGCCTCGTGACAGTGTTGAAGTCCCCTCCAAAGACGACCTGCCGACTCGTAAAAAGGTAGGGCTTGATCCTCATAAAGAGACACTTCCGGTCCCATTTAGATTGGGGACCATAGATGTTAATGAGCCGAAGTTCTTGTCCCTTCATGAGGACATCTAATATCAGGCACCTCCCCATTTCTAACTCAATAACCCGTCGGCATTCTACCGGTGCGGTAAAAAGGACCGCCACTCCGCTATACGGCTCGGCCGCAAGAGACCAATAGGAGGGCCCGAGTCTCCTCTTAGCTATAAACACCTCTGCCATATTTGGCAGCCTGGTCTCTTGCAAAAAGAAAATGTCAGCTTCAACCCGGCTGAGAAAATCAAAGGCCGCAAATCTAGCCATATTTCACTTAATGCTGGCGACATTAATGGACGCCAGCGTCAACAGAGTGGGTACCGCCATCATTGGTGAATGAGTTAGATGGCTTTCCTCTTCCCACTCCCCTTATCCTCTGCCTCAGAGGAGGAATCCTTCCCCCTCTTTAATGACACAGAGGTGTCCATTTCAGCATTTTTCCTTCTTTTCTCGTCCTCGTCTCCGGACTCTGGGCCAGTCCCTCCCCCCAAGGACCTTGCATCCCCAGGAGAAGGAGACTCGGCGCCCCCTGTAAGCTCCGCTGAAGCCGGAACCTCACCCTCCTCTTCAGAGGAAGAGATGTTATCAAGGGCTTGGAACCGGTTAGAAAGACCAACCAGAGGGGAGTCAGTTTTACCTTCCTTAGGTACCTTGGTCAGAGCGGGAGAAGATGTTTTATCTCCCTTCTTTTTCTTCTTTTTGGTGCCGAGCTTACGCTTGTTCTCTAGCCACCGCTTATTATCCTCATCCATACTTTCATAATGGGAGGATTCTGAGGCAGAGGCAGTTTCCTCCCTGTGGATCCTCCTGACCTCCTCATCCAACTCATCATCCCTCGGGGCCTCAGCAGCAACACTGGCATCCAGGACAGGGACTGCCCCGGTAGTCTGGGGCTCGCCCCGCTCCCTCTCCTGTCTGCGCTTGTCTAGACGCCTCAGCTGGGCAGGCGTCTTTTTATTGCTTTTCTTCCCTGGCCCCTCAGCTCCCCCACCCCTGCTAGTCCCCTCCCCAGCAGAATCGGCCTCACGGCTTACTCTCACCGGGGTCTCGACTGCATTAGCAAAGGAGCGAGGACAACGGCTGAATGGGTGACCTAACTCACCACACAGGTGGCACCTAATCTCCACACAAGAGGCGGCAAGATGGCCGACACCCCCACACAACGCGCATTTCTGCACGGTGCAGTTTGAACTGAAGTGTGTGGGGTCGCCGCACCTGTGACAGAGCTTCGGTTGCCCCTGGTAGAAGACCAGGATACGATCCCTACCCAGGAAGGCAGACGATGGAATGTGGGCAACTGTACCACCTGAACGCTTAAGTTTTACCATAAACGTCCAGGCCCCTGACCAGATACCAAACTCGTCGCGGTTTTTCTTTGGCATCTCCACCACCTCTCCATACCGACCAAGCCACGTCATGATGTCATAGCAAGAAAGCGACTCGTTACGAGTCATCACGGTCACTTTCTTGATCTGGTTTTGGCGAGACACTGCCTGAATGGCAAAGTCTCGCCAGCCAGGCTCATTTTTTGCCAACTCATAATTTGCCCAGAAGAGCTCAAGCCCCTCCGGCCGAACAAAGCTGACATCAAACTCAGGTGTGGAATAGGGATGTATCAAGGCGTAGATGTCAATCGCCTTGAAGCCCATCCTCAGCAGGAGCTCTACAACTTTAGACCTTGGAGGACATGCATCACTGCCCCTCCACCGAAGACGGACCACATTCCTACGCACACTGCCAGGCCCGGCTGTTGGGAGGGACCACACTGTATCCCCCCCTTTTTGCTCTCGGAAGGCCCCGAGGCCATGCCTCTCTATCCAGAAGGAGAGATCAACCTCTCGACCCTCTACCATTAGTGATCTCCCCCCCTTCTTTAGAGCCTCCAGAAGGCGCCGTTGCAACATGCCGTCCCCAAAGCCCGGAGACGAGGAGGAAGCCCTATTTGCCCCGGAGGTGACACTGGCATAACTCTTGACAGGTGTTGCCACCTCCGGGGGGGCAACCGGACCAGTGACCACATCAGCCCCAACAGTATCACCATTACCCACCTCCATCTCACCCTCCACCAAACCAGCAACCACACCACTAGACAATGAATTAGCCTCATTCACCCCCACAACCACATTCATTCCTGCTGGACCAGTAACAATGGCGGATGACATTTTGACCTCCGCATCAGGCACAAGGGGCTCAGTCACCTCCATGGAACTGGAGGCGACCTCACCCCTGGTCTTATGTGTGCCCTCCACATCATCGGTCGGTAATTTCCGCTGTTTGGCATTTGGTATAATGTGCCACTGATCTTTAGCTGCTGTTAGGCGCCGTTGATCTTTAGCATCAGGATCTTCCGGACCAGCGACGCCAACACAAAATAGCACTTTCGTGGGAGGACCGGAACGCTCAGCCCCGACAGCCCCCTCACACTGCCGCCGCTTCTCAACTAAGTGATCAGCGGCAACAGCATTCAGAGGCGCCGAGGCTACCAGAGCTGCCCCCGACACTGGGCCGCTCCCCCCTCCCACTGAGGAGCGCACCACAGCATCGTGGCCTGATGGAACGCCCGCCGCCGGGCCGCCCTCACTGTCCAGCCTCTCGGCTGATGCACCTCCTGCTACGTCCCCGCTACTACAAGCAGAGACGGAGCTCTGCGCCTCACTACAGCGCTCTGTAATCTCCCTGCGCTTTTGCACCGGATCCACAGCAGAACCCGGGCTGGACAACGGGGCTTATACAGCGAGCTGAGCCTGCCGCCGACTCAGGGGGTACAGGGAGGGGGGCATAGACATAGCTTACCGCTTCCTGCAGCTTTGGCTTGGTCTTCTTAGCCTTTTTGTGGCCCCCAGGTGCCTCTTCTGGTAGATCGTCACCAAGATGGAAGTTTTGGAGGCACACTGGGGACTCCAGGAGCTTAATCTCCGCCATTAGCGCCCCTCCCTGGCCGCTGCTGTCACTGTCCTCCCCAGAGCCGGCAGAACTGCGACCGGATGTCACTGTCGCCTGTCCTGCAGGGAGCTCGCTGCACGTGGCCTGCGGGTGACTTTGCAGGCTGCCAGGTGGGGCTTCCTGCTGGTCATCATCACTCTCATCATCCACCTGGCTCTCAGGCTGCAGCCCCATCTGCCTTTGCTCTCTGGTATCAGCCATTTCTCTAAAGCGGTCTTCATTTATAAGTTTTTCTTTGAAAGGACCACTCTGCTCTAAGATGGTGGCTTTCCTAAGTTCCAGGAGATGAATTTCACTGGTCAGTCTTTTTATCTCCGCTTGCAGCTTGGCCTTCCTTGGTTTGGAGGCCCCTGCAGCTTTTGCGCTTGTGCAGCGCAGCTCCTCCCAGAGCCTCCTGATGAGCTTACTGGCATCTTCATACTCACGGAGGTGGATCATGACCCGCGAGGCATAGGTGGACACAGACTCCCGGGGTCCCTGCAGCGCCCAACCCCCCTCAGGGAGGTCGGCCTCACCTCCGTGAGCACTCAGCTTTCCTCCGGAAGGAGCGCCATCATGCACGCCGCTGTCAGGCTTCACCTCCATGCTGGAAGCCTTGCGGCTTCTAGGGGTCTCCACAGTCCCGGGGGGAGTAGGAGTCACAGTGCTGCGACTCCTGGTGGAGCGTCTCACCCCCGAGTCCTCTGATGTGCAGGCCGGTTGCTGGTTTCTTCTGCCCCCCCCCCGCCGGCCTGGTTCGGGAAGCAGAAGCCTGGGACTTGGCTCCCTCACTCATCCCAGAAACCCGCTCCCTCCCTGGGAAAGAGAGAGAGCAGGTCCCCAGGTGGAGAGGTGTTGGTTTCTCAGAGATCAGGAGCTCACAGCAGGATCTGCAGCCACCACACCCGCAATCACCACACTGACTAGCAGCTGATCAGAGCTGCACCCAGTATGCTGCTGGTGCAGTCACTGTGTACATACATTACATTACTGATCCTGAGTTACATCCTGTATTATACTCCAGAGCTGCACTCACTATTCTGCTGGTGCAGACACTGCGTACATACATTACTGATCCTGAGTTACCTCCTGTATTATACTCCAGAGCTGCACTCACTATTCTGCTGGTGCAGTCACTGTGTACATACATTACATTACTGATCCTGAGTTACCTCCTGTATTATACTCCAGAGCTGCACTCACTATTCTGCTGGTGCAGTCACATTACTGATCCTGAGTTACATCCTGTATTATACTCCAGAACTGCGCTCACCATTCTGCTGGTGCAGTCACTATGTACATACATTACTGATCCTGAGTTACATCCTGTATTATACTCCAGAGCTGCACTCACTATTCTGCTGGTGCAGACACTGTGTACATACATTACTGATCCTGAGTTACCTCCTGTATTATAATCCAGAGCTGCACTCACTATTCTGCTGGTGCAGTCACTGTGTACATACATTACATTACTGATCCTGAGTTACCTCCTGTATTATACTCCAGAGCTGCACTCACTATTCTGCTGGTGCAGTCACTGTGTACATACATTACTGATCCTGAGTTACCTCCTGTATTATACTCCAGAGCTGCACTCACTATTCTGCTGGTGCAGTCACTGTGTACATACATTACTGATCCTGAGTTACCTCCTGTATTATACTCCAGAGCTGCACTCACTATTCTGCTGGTGCAGTCACTGTGTACATACATTACTGATCCTGAGTTACATCCTGTATTATACTCCAGAACTGCGCTCACCATTCTGCTGGTGCAGTCACTGTGTACATACATTACATTACTGATCCTGAGTTACATCCTGTATTATACTCCAGAGCTGCACTCACTATTCTGCTGGAGCAGTCACTGTGTACATACATTACATTACTGATCCTGAGTTACCTCCTGTGTTATACCCCAGAGCTGCACTCACTATTCTGCTGGTGCAGACACTGTGTACATACATTACTGATCCTGAGTTACCTCCTGTATTATACTCCAGAGCTGCACTCACTATTCTGCTGGTGCAGTCACTGTGTACATACATTACTGATCCTGAGTTACCTCCTGTATTATACTCCAGAGCTGCACTCACTATTCTGCTGGTGCAGACACTGTGTACATACATTACTGATCCTGAGTTACATCCTGTATTATACTCCAGAGCTGCACTCACTATTCTGCTGGTGCAGTCACTGTGTACATACATTACTGATCCTGAGTTACCTCCTGTGTTATACTCCAGAACTGAAAGCGTGCAATCCCAGCATATGTGGTGTCTAATAGCTGTGACACATGCGGCCGCAGGGACTTGCATGTCACTCGAGCCCCCGCGATACTCGGAGCTGACCAGAGCTCCCTAGGGAAACTCGACTGACGAGCACTTCTGCTCTATACTAGGAAGATGCAAGGTTTTATCATGTAGTGTAGGGAGATTTGTGATGTTCAGTCTGCATTGTTGCACTCGGGTGTCAATCTTAGTAGTGATGAGATAGATATATATACTGCACTTTTACACCGATACGCTTACATTGCACTTGTGCTGCAGCTACATCAGGACCTGAACACTCTGCCCCCTGCTGACTCACCTCGGCCATCAGTGAGTCTATGTGCGAGCCCTAATGGGAAATTAGAGTTGTGCTTGGTGCACTGGATTTATGGGGACACCACTATACCCGTATGGATGACACCCAAATGTCTGTGTCGTGCCTCCATCTTCAGCTCAATGAGACATGGAGAGCCGATGCTGCAGTGACGGGGAGGGCGCCCTACTACAGCTCCGCAGTGCCCATGTCAGGCACCGGTTGCCTCTGACTATTGTCAGGGCCTGGCCTCCGGCATTCACCTGCACAGCCGGCCGCTTCAGTCCTCAATGCTCTTCTGGGTGCAACACGGAGGCTGGGTACACAGAACACTTTACTCCATAGTGCGCAGAGGAAAGCAGAGATATCCTGGCCCCTGCCTGACGTCAAGACACATTTACCCATTACTCCCAGAGGACAGAATAAACTCAGGGGGAGTGTGTCAGCACAGAATGACTGTTCACACCAAGCTCAAAAGAGAGGGGGGGGGGGGGAAGGTAATCAAGTAGGTGACCGTACGCAGAAACATTTGGCCAGGACCTAATGCTCAGATACTTTGTGTGAACCTTCGGTCTCTGCTGACAGTGTCCCTTTAATCAATCAGCCAAAACACTCATTTGCGTATAATAACACCAGACTCAGACAACAGATGGGAGAAGTCAAGTAACCAAAGATTTAGGTTTTTATTGATCTTACAGAGCTCCCTTCTAGGCATCATTCACATGACTGTACTTTTGCTCAGAGCGCCGTCTCTAGGGGAGAGGGGCAGGGGAATCGGCCAGAGACCAAATATTATTCAATGCAGCCGTACAGAGGAGCGAAGCTGCAGCGTTCACTTGTCTCTTCTGTAAAGCAGGTGACACTCGCCCAGTCAAGTCTATGGTGCCCAAAAACAAATACTTGGCAATTCTGCAACATTGGAAACTGTAAATGTTTAATAGCTGCCGTGATTCACCTGTCAGGATACGGGTGGGGCCGCCCTGATACCTGGGGGCAGGGGCAGACAGGAGCGCCTGGGCTGTTTAACTCCTTAGATGCCACCAGCACTGAAAGATTCAACAGGAGCCCTGTACATCAGGTCATGTATCTAATCCTTTGGGATAGCCCCTGAGCTGCTGTATCTAAGCCTCCTCCCCATAATAGAAGCTGCCCAGCGTTATAGGTGGGTAGGAGGCACATGACTGCTAAGCTCCAGATTTAACCATTTTTTAAATATTGTATTTTGTAAGAATTGTTACACTGGACCCTGCTGCAGCCGGCACCGGTAATCCGTCAGGTGCCCACAGAGCCTCCAACATCCTCCCTATACACAGGACTGACTATAGGCAGGCCCATGCCACAGTCCTGCACACAGCACCCCTGCCAGGCGAACCACAAGGCTTGTACCCGACCATCGGAGTGAGCGGGTCACAGCAGATCCCAACCATTCTGCAGGAAGGGGGTCACTTTAGCACTGGAATAAGACCCCAGGGTCATTGAAAGACCAGGAGACTCTCTGCAGTGCGGAGAATAAGTGACAACAGAGACGGGGGAGGGTAGAACAAAATTTTATTAGAAAGACAAAAAACTACAGCATTACAAACCGTCCACGATTTTCATCATCGGAAACCTGTGGAAAAACAGACATGGATTAGAAAAGAGCAGATAGTCACCGTCCCCAGGTCCATCCCAAGCACAGATACAGGACTGCTGGACAGGGACAGAGGAGGAATGTGCTGCTATGACACATTGTCACAGACACTCAGCAGTGATGAGCATTCAGACAAACACAGAAAGGAGTTGTCCCCACCAGAGGAGTCTGCTTCAGATTAGCCAATGTCATCGCTGAACGTCAGTAGCAGAACTGGACAGAGATCTCGTCATTAGAAGACAACGTCTGGTGGGGACAGAGGGAGGGGGCCCACGGCCCAGCCACACGACCCCGGGCAGAGGGATGGAGGGGCCACGGCCCAGCCACACGACCCCGGGCAGAGGGATGGGAGAGGGGAGGGGGCCACGGCCCAGCCACACGACCCCGGACAGAGGGATGGGAGGGGCCACAGCCCAGCCACACGAACCCGGGCAGAGGGATGGGAGAGGGGAGGGGGGCACGGCCCAGCCACACGACCCCGGACAGAGGGATGGGAGGGGGCCACGGCCCAGCCACACGACCCCGGACAGAGGGATGGGAGGGGGGAGGGGGCCACGGCCCAGCCACACGACCCCGGACAGAGGGATGGGAGGGGGGAGGGGGCCACGGCCCAGCCACACGACCCCGGACAGAGGGATGGGAGGGGGGAGGGGGCCACGGCCCAGCCACACGACCCCGGACAGAGGGATGGGAGGGGGGAGGGGGCCACGGCCCAGCCACACGACCCCGGACAGAGGGATGGGAGGGGGGAGGGGGCCACGGCCCAGCCACACGACCCCGGACAGAGGGATGGGAGGGGGGAGGGGGCCACGGCCCAGCCACACGACCCCGGACAGAGGGATGGGAGGGGGGAGGGGGCCACGGCCCAGCCACACGACCCCGGACAGAGGGATGGGAGGGGGGAGGGGGCCACGGCCCAGCCACACGACCCCGGACAGAGGGATGGGAGGGGGGAGGGGGCCACGGCCCAGCCACACGACCCCGGACAGAGGGATGGGAGGGGGGAGCCACGGCCCAGCCACACGACCCCGGACAGAGGGATGGGAGGGGGGAGCCACGGCCCAGCCACACGACCCCGGACAGAGGGATGGGAGGGGGGAGCCACGGCCCAGCCACACGACCCCGGACAGAGGGATGGGAGGGGGGAGCCACGGCCCAGCCACACGACCCCGGACAGAGGGATGGGAGGGGGGAGGGATGGAGGGGCCACGGCCCAGCCACACGACCCCGGACAGAGGGATGGAGGGGCCACGGCCCAGCCACACGACCCCGGACAGAGGGATGGAGGGGCCACGGCCCAGCCACACGACCCCGGACAGAGGGATGGAGGGGCCACGGCCCAGCCACACGACCCCGGACAGAGGGATGGAGGGGCCACGGCCCAGCCACACGACCCCGGACAGAGGGATGGGAGGGGGCCACGGCCCAGCCACACGACCCCGGACAGAGGGATGGGAGGGGGGAGGGGGCCACGGCCCAGCCACACGACCCTGGACAGAGGGATGGGAGGGGGGAGGGGGCCTGCTTACCTCACGCTGTGCTCTGCTGCCAACATCCAGATGTCCGGCATCGGAAAACCTGCAAGAGAAGAAACCATCAGAGCGATCCAGACACCGCACGAGACCCCGGAGATCACATACAAGGCCTGAGTGTAGAGGGGAGAACGGGACGAAGGCTGCAAGGAAGCACAGGAGCCCCGACCTCCCCCCGGGCCCAGGAGCTGACGCTCTACAGACCGGCCTTCCTCAGCAGTAGAGATGTCATCGCAGCTCAATCAGCAGCAGAACTGGACAAAGGTCTCATCACAGGAAGAGCCGTCACATCCAGGAAGCCCCCCCAGTACACAGCGCCCCCCATGTGCCAGACATTAGACATAGATGCTCCCGAAAAATATCCACATACAGATCAGCAATCCACAGCGCCCCCACGGAAATCCACATACAGATCCCCGGTACACCGGACTATACTGCCCCCAATACACAGGACCCTCCGGCTACAGGGCGGCTGTGTATTCCCCAGTGTACAGAGCACAGATCACCGCCTCTCCCCGGTACACTCCTCCTTACCCCGCAGCCTCCGGTCTTCTCCACCGATCAAGCACGAAAGAGAGAGAAGAAGCAGGATCCGAGTCTTATATACGCCCCCAATCTCGCGTGATTTCTTCAGTCCCCGCCCACAACGACGGCGGCCATCATTCAGGCGCCCAGCTCCGCCCATCACGTGCTGTGTCACACTCATCTCCCTCCCCCACTGCTGGTCACTTCCGGCGGTGTTTGCATTCTTTATTTCCCTGATGATCAGGCTCCGATGGTTCCTGGCTTCTCACTGAGCAGCTCATGTCTCCTGACAGACGCTCGGGCAGAGATCCCTGTGTGTTACCGCTGGTGTAACGACAAGTGAGGGGTCGTATGGAGATAGGTCGTCAAGGAGGCCGAGCACTGACCGCAGGTCACCGAGGACATGATGGCCGCACACCTCGTACTATAGGGGCCTTACTGCTGCCAAGGGCCATGTGGATAGTTATACTGGACGCCAACCCCGCCCATAAAGAGCGTCCTGACTCCTCCCATAAAGAGCGTCCTGACTCCGCCCATAAAGAGCGTCCTGACTCCGCCCATAAAGAGCGTCCTGACTCCGCCCATAAAGAACATCCTGACTCCTCCCATAAAGAGCGTCCTGACTCCGCCCATAAAGTGCGTCCTGACTCCTCCCATAAAGAGCGTCCTGACTCCGCCCCACAAAGTACGTCCTGACTCCGCCCCACAAAGTACGTCCTGACTCCGCCCCACAAAGTACGTCCTGACTCCGCCCCACAAAGTACGTCCTGACTCCGCCCCACAAAGTACGTCCTGACTCCGCCCCACAAAGTACGTCCTGACTCCGCCCCACAAAGTGCGTCCTGACTCCGCCCCACAAAGTGCGTCCTGACTCCGCCCCACAAAGTGCGTCCTGACTCCGCCCCACAAAGTGCGTCCTGACTCCGCCCCACAAAGTACGTCCTGACTCCGCCCCACAAAGTACGTCCTGACTCCGCCCCACAAAGTACGTCCTGACTCAGCCCCACAAAGTACGTCCTGACTCAGCCCCACAAAGTACGTCCTGACTCCGCCCCACAAAGTGCGTCCTGACTCCGCCCCACAAAGTGCGTCCTGACTCCGCCCCACAAAGTGCGTCCTGACTCCGCCCCACAAAGTACGTCCTGACCCCGCCGTCAGGATGGGATCTTTCCTTGCAGGCGTCTTACGTTCCGCAGTGAACTCCGCGTGTACGCGCTCACAGAGCAAGAAGAAATGACGGGGCCGCGGCCGTCAAAATACAGGGAGTCTGCCCGGGAGCCGGGTAAAGGGTCATCGAGGGCCGGTCCCCACCCGTTATAGGGGATAGAACCGAACAAGCTGCGGCGCCATCTGTGCGGAGAGACGCTGGGATCGGCCGATAATCACCGGTCACCTCCCTGCCGGCCCCCGGTCTCCGCACACCCACAGCTGCGGGCAGTCAGCGGCTCCGCGGTCACCTCACCCCGGGCGCCGCGGCCTCCAGATCACAGGACATATCGCTCTGTTCAATTCTCTCAAGGCATTTACTACAACAGTGAAGCGCAATGTGGAGGCGCGGGGTGTAATGTGGAGGCGCGGGGTGTAATGTGGAGGCGCGGGGTGTAATGTGGAGGCGCGGGGTGTAATGTGGAGGCGCGGGGTGTAATGTGGAGGCGCGGGGTGTAATGTGGAGGCGCGGGGTGTAATGTGGAGGCGCGGGGTGTAATGTGGAGGCGCGGGGTGCAATGTGGAGGCGCAGGGTGTAATGTGGAGGTACAAGGTACAATGTGGAGGCGCGGGGTGCAATGTGGAGGCGCGGGGTGCAATGTGGAGGCGCGGGGTGCAATGTGGAGGCGCAGGGTGTAATGTGGAGGTACAAGGTACAATGTGGAGGCGCGGGGTGCAATGTGGAGGTACAAGGTGCAATGTGGAGGCGCGGGGTGCAATGTGGAGGCGCGGGGTGTAATGTGGAGGCGCGGGGTGCAATGTGGAGGCGCGGGGTGCAATGTGGAGGCGCGGGGTGCAATGTGGAGGCGCGGGGTGCAATGTGGAGGCGCGGGGTGTAATGTGGAGGTACAAGGTACAATGTGGAGGCGCGGGGTGTAATGTGGAGGCGCGGGGTGTAATGTGGAGGCGCGGGGTGTAATGTGGAGGTACAAGGTACAATGTGGAGGCGCGGGGTGCAATGTGGAGGCGCGGGGTGCAATGTGGAGGCGCGGGGTGCAATGTGGAGGCGCGGGGTGCAATGTGGAGGCGCGGGGTGCAATGTGGAGGCGCGGGGTGTAATGTGGAGGCGCAGGGTGTAATGTGGAGGTACAAGGTACAATGTGGAGGCGCGGGGTGTAATGTGGAGGCGCGGGGTGTAATGTGGAGGCGCGGGGTGTAATGTGGAGGCGCGGGGTGTAATGTGGAGGCGCGGGGTGTAATGTGGAGGCGCGGGGTGCAATGTGGAGGCGCAGGGTGTAATGTGGAGGTACAAGGTGCAATGTGGAGGCGCGGGGTGCAATGTGGAGGCGCGGGGTGTAATGTGGAGGCGCAGGGTGTAATGTGGAGGTACAAGGTACAATGTGGAGGCGCGGGGTGCAATGTGGAGGCGCGGGGTGCAATGTGGAGGCGCGGGGTGCAATGTGGAGGCGCGGGGTGCAATGTGGAGGCGCGGGGTGTAATGTGGAGGCGCGGGGTGCAATGTGGAGGCGCAGGGTATAATGTGGGGGTGTAATGTGGAGGCGCGGGGTGTAATGTGGAGGTGCAAGGTGTAATATGGAGGCACGGGGTGTAATATGGAGGTACAAGGTGTAATATGGAGGCACGGGGTGTAATATGGAGGTACAAGGTGTAATATGGAGGCGCAGGGTATAATGTGGAGGTACAAGGTGTAATATGGAGGCGCGGGGTGTAATGTGGAGATACAAGGTGTAATATGGAGGCACGGGGTGTAATATGGAGGTACAAGGTGTAATATGGAGGCGCGGGGTGTAATATGGAGGCGCAGGGTATAATGTGGAGGTACAAGGTGTAATATGGAGGCACGGGGTGTAATATGGAGGTACAAGGTGTAATATGGAGGCGCGGGGTGTAATGTGGAGGTACAAGGTGTAATATGGAGGCGCGGGGTGTAATGTGGAGGTACAAGGTGTAATATGGAGGTACAAGGTGTAATATGGAGGCGCGGGGTGTAATATGGAGGCGCAGGGTATAATGTGGAGGTACAAGGTGTAATATGGAGGCACGGGGTGTAATATGGAGGTACAAGGTGTAATGTGGAGGCGCGGGGTGCAATATGGAGGTACAAGGTGCAATGTGGAGGCGCGGGGTGCAATGTGGAGGCGCGGGGTGCAATGTGGAGACGCGGGGTGCAATATGGAGGTACAAGGTGCAATGTGGAGGCACGTGGTGTAATATGGAGGTACAATATGGAGGCGCGGGGTGTAATATGGAGGCACAAGGTACAATATGGAGGCGCGGGGTGCAATGTGGAGGTACAAGGTACAATATGGAGGCGCGGGGTGCAATGCGGAGGCTCGGGGTGCAATGTGGAGGTACAAGGTACAATATGGAGGCGCGGGGTGTAATGTGGAGGTACAAGGTGCAATGTGGAGGCGCGGGGTGTAATATGGAGGCGCGGGGTGCAATGTGGAGGCGCGGGGTGCAATGTGGAGGTGTGGCCTAATACGGAGGCACAGGGTGTAATATGGAAGTGATGAGGATAATATGGAGGCGCGGGGTGCAATGTGGGGGTGCAGGGCGTAATATAGAGACACGGCATAATACGGAGACTATGGTTGCACAGCGTAATACGGAGGCACAGGGCGTAATATGGAGGTGCAGGGTAACAGTCCGCATTGAGTTTGCTCAGCTTTTCTTTAGATTTAATTTGCACCTTTATTCGTTTATAGGGATGAACGGATCTGTGGAAGTTCGGGTATCAGAACTTTATCTGACCTTGAACCAGAACCTGAACCCATTGAAATGTATGGAGACCCAAACTTTGCAGCTGAAAAAAGTAGTTCTCTCCCCCCCAAACATCGCACCGGACCTTCCGGGAGAAATCCGTGTTCAGCGTTTAGCACCAGACATTAACCTTCCGCTGTGAACTCCAGACTTCTAAGTTTGTGTTCACTCGTCACCTCATTTGTTCACCAGTTTTCCATTCTTTTCGCCCTCGTGGGCGGGGGGCTCGGGGGTCCCATCTGCCCCAGTGATTTATGTACACCTGAAGTTCTGTGATACATTAACAGATCACACGTTTTTGCTATAGAAAGAAAAAAAAAAAAAAAAAAAAAAGGTAAAAGCTTAAAAAAAAAAAAGACTTAAATTGGAAATTCTGAATCTGGGCCCAGAGACTTTTCCTGTGTGAAAAATATAAAACCCCCTCAGTCTCCGCAGTTCCAGGACAAAATGTGCAGACATAAAAAAAAATAAAGCGTGGCCCCATAATGCTGCAGCGCGCATGGAAACCATGTTGCATTAACTATTCATCGCCTGTCTCCACATGTGAGCGTCGGACACTTTCCCCACATTCACCCACAGTGTCTGGCAATCCAGGCAGACGGTACGAGCCAGGACCAATTTCCTGTTCTGCAGATGGAAAGTGCATGGCTGAAAATGCAGTAACACAAACATGGATGGTTTGCACATGGATTTGTGAAATCAATTTGGGGGGACTGGACAGACGTTGCAGTAAGTGCGCGCTCCGCTGGTCGGCTCTGTACTCCCTGCAGTACTCGGTGCCGCTGTACCCTGCTCTGTGCTGCAGGCTTTGGTGTCTGCCACAGCCATGAGCACAACCCTAATTCGGCGCCATCCTGGACACACACGAGGCATCTCCAGCCCGAGTCTCGCACCCCTCCAGGGGACAGACCTTTACTGCACATCACTGCTATGTCTGGTCCCTCTATACCCCACAGCCGGGCAGACTCCATCACTCAGCTCCTACATGTAGACTAGATGCTCCCCCAGCACCAAGCCCTCATTATAGCTCACCCTATAATATACTGTATTGTTCATATTTTAAAGGGAAGCAGTCATTACACTGGATCTGTCCGAACCACAGGCGTAATAACTCATACTGCAATACTGCAGCCGGATCGCTCCACTCAAACAATGCAACGTTCTGTGAAAACCAGCCGGGGGCGATGTGTCTCAGCTATTCCGAGGGACGGCTTCTAACCGCCCCAATCCCGCTGACTGACGGGTCTCTACCAGCGTGCACTCGTCAGTCCTGGGGAGCAGGACCTTGAGAAGCCGCCGGGGACCATTGTGTCTGATTTATGCAGAATTTGTCTAATAATCTTTATATTATATAGCGCCAACATATTCCGCAGCGCTTTACATACATTATCAATGACAAGTTCTTTAGGTAAAATAGTCACTTTATCCCATTCGCCTTTACATGAGGGTCTTCCATAACACAAACCTAATAGAAGCACCAGTAGCAAGTCCGCCCGCCCCCCAACACCCCAATATAATGAAGACACAAGTGGCTGCAGACTGATGTTTATTGTGCATCATCCACGTACAGAGCATTGATCACACATTTGTACCCAGCCATCGGGAAGGACAGGTCACTGCGGGGCCCGGCCTTTCTGCAGGAAAGGATTTGTTCTAGCACCGGAATGAGACCCCAAAGCCAAGGTGAAGACTGAGGAGACACTTAACAGTGCAAAGTGACACGAGCCGGCAGCGAATAAGTCACACGGAGCAGAGCCTGGTATTAAACTTCCATTTATTAAACTTTCGTTTACTTGGAGAGAACAGTTGGGGGGACGCGTTTATTTGCCTTTTTTCGCCTTGATCTTCCTCAGGTAGAACTCCAATTCCTTGCCCTCGAGGACATATCCGTCGGCTCTGCCGCACTGGCCTGGTCTGGAGGCTATACAGGCTGTGAAGAGAGGGGGACACCGGTTACACAACGTGATGCTTGTACGTATATATTTATACATGTATTATGCTTATACCAGTCATCTCCATCTGTCCCAAGACTACAACTCCCAGCATGGAACCACAACACTACTCCATACACAGTCATAGTGCGGGACGGTTTATACACAAGCGGACATTATGTGAAGGTCACATCTGAAACGGACTGATGTCACAGGACAGAGCAGCCGCTGAGGATTCACGTCGTGTCCCTCCTGCTGCTCCACAATGTCTTGAAGGTAAAGACTGAAGTAATGTCACATAACCCAGAAGCGCAGACACCGGACCTGCCGCGGCGCGCAGACACCGGACCTGCCGCGCAGCCAGCTCACAGGAAGATTCGATTATCTGCACTCTGGATGGACATGCAGCAGATTTCCAAAAGGAAAAAGTCCTGCTCTACAGAAGTGACATGGTGGATGAGACGCGATATAATCACTTCTCTGCAGCATGAACCGACCTGCGAGATGAATGGGAGATCTGCATCTGGTCACTTTAAGCTGCAGATTTAACCCTTCGCAAGGCAGAGAGCGAGCTGAATCAGTTCTTTAAGTAACGCTACGCGCTTTGGTGCTCGTTTTGCCTTGGATTTTCTAGGCCTTAGATCTTCATTGCTTGCAAGATAAAGAATGTGGGGAAGCAAATATATGGCTCATCATAAGGAGATTGTTTACAGAGTGCCCATTGTATTATCCAGACCCGAATGGTTTTATATTTTTATGTAACTGGAATTTTAATCCCATCACCGACACCAGTAAGGAGCAGATACTTACAGGGGTGTTCTTGTCGCTTTCCTCACTCACCAGCTCATCTGTCCATATAATGACCGCTGATGGAGGAGCATGTGACCGGATCTGCCCATCATCCAATAGGAAAGAGTCTTTCCCATGCGAGATGTTTTATAATTGGAGGCAGATTGAGGAGAATGAGACCAACATTGTATGGATAGAAGTGCTGATAACTGGGAGAAGGCGGCTGACCCCTTCAAGAAAACCGAGGCACTTCATGAACCCCAAGAAACTGGAGGGAACATTCGGTGCCTCCTTTCATGTTACCATGAGGTCACGATCCAAACTAAAAATTTGAGAAACATTATGAAATCCCTCTTGATGCAACAGGGTCTGACTAAGATTGGGGGGAGTGACGCGCGCCGATCGCCGACCACTCACCAAGGAGTTTTCCCTGCTGGAACTGCTCCTCCAGCAGAGTACTGATCTTCGCTGTCTTTTTGCGCTCTTCGTATTTCTTCAGGGTTTTTTTGGATCTTTTCTTGTTCAGGATTTCCTCTTCTTCTGGGGTCTGAAGGTAAAAAGAAAGAAGGTAATTCCAGATGTGAACATACTTTAGAGCAGACCTGATCTACATGGTCACAACCTTCCTCATCCTCCCTTTCGTGCCCCTCTGGCTGCAGTGTCTGACCATCACCAAACGCATCAGTGGTAACAGAAGCCGCGCCGGCAGTTTTCACATTGGTGGTGATGAGATTGGTAACAGCCACATGGGGCTCAGCAGCCGTCACCGCTCCACCAAGAACAACGAAACTGCTCCTAGCTGCAATCCATGTGAAAGCTGCAATGCTCTGCAGGGCAGCAAGATTTTCCCTGCAACTCCAGCCTTGTATTCATTCATTAAGTCTTCAGTCTGTAATTACTAATTACCTCGTAGTTAGAGGGAGATTTTTACAGCACAGGGGGAATATCAGACTCTCAAGGACCGGGTGCCATTATGAACTTACACATACAATGAAGGAAATCACCATCCCGACTAATCTACATGACGGGAGGAGCCGCCATCTGTCCGTGAGAGCAATTAGCCCAAGTAGCAGGACAGCTGGCCATAAAGCCACATGAACCATTGGAGACTTTACTCTATGGCGGAGGTCATATAGACAGGATGGAGGAGGCATTCACTGACCCGGTCCAGGGGGCAGCACTGGATCACGTCACAGACCTCGGCGCTCCTGACGAGCAGGTGTTCAGCCAATAAGCTCCAGCGTATAACAACCACACACAGACGCACATATTTCTGACTCAACTTCTTCCAAAATGACCCCTCAAATAAATGTGTCAGCAATTAGAGAAGCATCACAGCTCTCCAAACCACTCGATCAGCTAATGCCAACACCTAAAACTGGACACCGGATCGCTGCAGTCAATCACTGGCAGCAGCAGTGTCCGTGTCACCGGTGCTGCCAGGGATTGGCTGTCAGTCAAGCGTCCTTACTGAAATCGCGCAGGAACCAAGCAGCACTGGAAGAGGAGCGGTGGAGGTGCGGGACTGGCGAGTATAAACCAAGATGACCAGGGCCATCACTCCCAGACGACCTCCCGAGCTGACTGCCAGGGTTCTCAGCGCAGCTACATTTACCCCAATATAAGATTCCAGCCCATGATTGGCACCAGACAGGACCAGCCATGGACACAAGTGTCCGCGTCACTGCTCAATAGCCAGATGAAAGGATTTCCTCATTAATATACAGCTGTTGTGTCCACCACCAATCCCCGATCCTCACTAAGGCCGGGGTCACGCCGACGTATGTCTCACAGGAGAATCGGCCAATTATGCGAATGATGCTCGGCTCAAACTGTCAAGACTGCGATCCGCACGCTTCACCCCACTGCGATCCGAGTCTCCTGCATGAGAGAATCGCAGCACAAGTGTGAAGATGGAGAACTGAAAGAGAACCTGTCAGGATTGTGCTCAGTAAACTCCAGGCAGTGTCATGTTGGGGCTGCTGCACTGATTAATATGATACCGGAGGTGAAGGAATCCGTCCTGTGGTTCTTGTGTAATCGGTGTTTGCAGTTGCGAGTTAATAATCTGCTCGTGCTCCGGGCCGGACTGTAGATGGGTCTGATCCTGGGGCTCTAGGAAGAATCAGCAAGAAAAGACCACAGGCCGCCCCCCTCTCTGTCTGGCTGTCTCTATGATAAACACACTTGTGCTTCGGGCGGCCTGTGGTCTTTTCTTGCTGATTCTTCCTAGAGCCCCAGGATCAGACCCATCTACAGTCCGGCCCCAGAGCCCCAGGATCAGACCCATCTACAGTCCGGCCCCGGAGCCCCAGGATCAGACCCATCTACAGTCCGGCCCCGGAGCCCCAGGATCAGACCCATCTACAGTCCGGCCCCGGAGCCCCAGGATCAGACCCATCTACAGTCCGGCCCCGGAGCCCCAGGATCAGACCCATCTACAGTCCGGCCCCGGAGCCCCAGGATCAGACCCATCTACAGTCCGGCCCCGGAGCCCCAGGATCAGACCCATCTACAGTCCGGCCCCGGAGCCCCAGGATCAGACCCATCTACAGTCCGGCCCCGGAGCCCCAGGATCAGACGGGCCCCGGAGCCCCAGGATCAGACCCATCTACAGTCCGGCCCCGGAGCAGACCCATCTACAGTCCGGCCCCGGAGCCCCAGGACCAGACCCATCTACAGTCCGGCCCCGGAGCCCCAGGACCAGACCCATCTACAGTCCGGCCCCGGAGCCCCAGGACCAGACCCATCTACAGTCCGGCCCCGGAGCCCCAGGATCAGACCCATCTACAGTCCGGCCCCGGAGCCCCAGGACCAGACCCATCTACAGTCCGGCCCCGGAGCCCCAGGACCAGACCCATCTACAGTCCGGCCCCGGAGCCCCAGGATCAGACCCATCTACAGTCCGGCCCCGGAGCCCCAGGATCAGACCCATCTACAGTCCGGCCCCGGAGCCCCAGGATCAGACCCATCTACAGTCCGGCCCCGGAGCCCCAGGATCAGACCCATCTACAGTCCGGCCCCGGAGCCCCAGGATCAGACCCATCTACAGTCCGGCCCCGGAGCCCCAGGATCAGACCCATCTACAGTCCGGCCCCGGAGCCCCAGGATCAGACCCATCTACAGTCCGGCCCCGGAGCCCCAGGATCAGACCCATCTACAGTCCGGCCCCGGAGCCCCAGGATCAGACCCATCTACAGTCCGGCCCCGGAGCCCCAGGATCAGACCCATCTACAGTCCGGCCCCGGAGCCCCAGGATCAGACCCATCTACAGTCCGGCCCCGGAGCCCCAGGATCAGACCCATCTACAGTCCGGCCCCGGAGCCCCAGGATCAGACCCATCTACAGTCCGGCCCCGGAGCCCCAGGATCAGACCCATCTACAGTCCGGCCCCGGAGCCCCAGGATCAGACCCATCTACAGTCCGGCCCCGGAGCCCCAGGATCAGACCCATCTACAGTCCGGCCCCGGAGCCCCAGGATCAGACCCATCTACAGTCCGGCCCCGGAGCCCCAGGATCAGACCCATCTACAGTCCGGCCCCGGAGCCCCAGGATCAGACCCATCTACAGTCCGGCCCCGGAGCCCCAGGATCAGACCCATCTACAGTCCGGCCCCGGAGCCCCAGGATCAGACCCATCTACAGTCCGGCCCCGGAGCCCCAGGATCAGACCCATCTACAGTCCGGCCCCGGAGCCCCAGGATCAGACCCATCTACAGTCCGGCCCCGGAGCCCCAGGATCAGACCCATCTACAGTCCGGCCCCGGAGCTCCAGGATCAGACCCATCTACAGTCCGGCCCCGGAGCTCCAGGATCAGACCCATCTACAGTCCGGCCCCGGAGCTCCAGGATCAGACCCATCTACAGTCCGGCCCCGGAGCTCCAGGATCAGACCCATCTACAGTCCGGCCCCGGAGCCCCAGGATCAGACCCATCTACAGTCCGGCCCGGAGCACGAGCAGATCATTAACTCAGAACTGCAAACACCGATTACACAAGAACCACAAGACAGATCCGGCATTATATTAATCAGTGCAGCAACTCCACCATGGCACTGCCTGTAATTACTTAGCAAAATCCTGCTGACAGGTTCCCTTTAACTTCTCCATTGTATGAGTCAGCACATGTCGGACTGCACTCCGATGACATCCAAGCGCAGTCCGATGTTTCATAAGCACCCATAAACTTGTATCATTGGGCGTGATCGGAATATCAGAGCTAATCACAGCATGCTGCCGAATCGGCGTGAAAAAAAATCGCAGATCAGCTCTGACTCATAGAATAACACTGGTCCGAGTGCGATCCGGTAAAAACAGCTCTCGGCCGTGTTATACGCCAGAGTGAGCGAGCCCTTACACCGAGCAGACACCGGCCATTCAGTCTTAAACCTTTAGGACACGGCCCCACTATCAGTATTCGGTCAGTATTTTTTCCTCAGGAAATGGAGCCAAAACCAGGTGAGGAACAACACAATCAGAGAAAAGGTCTAATATGAAGAAGCAGGGCTGTGGAGTCGGTAAGCCAAACCTCCGACTCCTCAATTTCCACGACTCCCTCATACACGGCTCATGTGTAAGTGATAAATTTACTGCAGCACTGATTCATCTCAGTAAAGTCCAGACCCTGAGATCAGGAATAGGACGGACATTTATAGGACAGTTCAGAACTTTCCCAAATTCTTATAGAAAAAATATTCCCCACAAACTGCATTGAGCTACTGTACCCGATTTATTATATATTTTAGGAGTCGGAGTTGGTCCATTTTATACCGACTCCACAGCCCTGGACTAACAAGTCACCAATTCTGCATTTATCATCCACTCCTGGGAAAAAATACTGACCGAATACTGATAGTGGGGCCGTGGCCTTAAGGTGAGAATACTTCGCCATCTCAGAGGATTTTTCACACTAAACAGGAACATGTTTGCTTACATCTTAGAGTCTCCGATCTCCCTGCTCACAGCTGAGGGTTTGTTACTGTAGTGCCGATGCAGGCAGCGCTCATCTGTGACTTTACCTGCATTAATACAGACCTGCAGACTTCCTGAGTTCTAGTTGTTTCATACCAGACCGTTCAGTGTATTAATGCAGGTGAAGTCACAGAAGAGCGCTGCCTGCACCGGCACCCCAGTAACAAACCCTCAGCTGGGAGAGATATATAGGGTCCAGCACTGGGTGCCTGAATCTCAGGGGTGTAAAAATCAGCAAGAGGCAGAGTGCCGAGCTCCAGCGGCCTGAGCAGATTCTCATCGGACCCGTCACGTGATCACCATCAGAGGTTTCTCTCTATCAGATTGCAGCCGGGGGTCTCTGTAACGAGCCCCCCAGACCGATCAGCAGGAGGATCAGCTCCGCACACAGGCAGCTTTTTGTCTTCCTCAGATATACAGGAATCATCTCTTTCCATTCAGTAGCAGAACTGGACAAAGTTATCATCACTGGAAGACACGGGGGAGGGGAGATTACGGTGGAGCGGCATTTGACTTACCAGCTTCGCTCCCTTTTTGCGTCCGAGCGGGGTGGCGTAGTGCGCTTCATACCACTGTCTGTAGGGGGTGCTGTCTATCAGAATAATGCAGTTTTTTACCAGGGTCTTGGTTCTGACCAGCTCATTGTTGGAGGCGTTGTAGACGACGTCAATGATCCTGGTTTTGCGTGTGCAGCCTTACAGGAAAGACACATTAGATTAACGGGAGAATAGACGCCCCCCACCCCGCGCACCTAGCAAAAAGTGACGGCACGGTCAGCACTATGACAGATCCTATCATGGTGAGGCCCACAAGTCAGAATGACCGTAAGGCCTTCACATAAGGTCTGAGTTATCATCACACGTACCACCAGTCACATGTGGCTCGGCCAACATCGGCCCCCCATTTCCCAGGCTTACAGCCCTGATCTGCACAGTAAAGTTCAGGGCATCACTTACACTCAGAGCCCCAGGAGAAGTTGCCAGCGTCCAACCTCAGAGCGCGGTATTTCTTGTTCCCGCCGCGGACTCTCACGGTGTGAATACGACGAGGACCGATCTGCAGCAAGAAAACTACGTGCTCAGTTAAAAACATCAAAAACTGAAATAATCATCACAATGAGAGCAACGCGTCAGTGTAACTATGACGATCCTATCATCGGCCGGCAGCATAAACGGAGGCCAAGACGACCTCCGCTGCCGCCCTAAGGGTAAGATTTCATCACACGCGCAGCTCATCTCCCACCCTCCACAGATGGTGCCAGGACAGGGCAGTGCTGCCACCGCACACAGCCGGTGAGACGCCCCCCCGACAGAATTGCAGTTATTACAGTCCCAGATAATCCCATTAATATAGACGCTGATCTCGAACCTTTGTGTTGGCAGCAGGGCGGCCCAGCTCATACTTCCTCTTCTTGTGGTAGGGCTTCCTTTTGCCTCCAGTCTTGCGGCGCTTGTGCCAGTTGTCCCTTGAGATACCTGTGGGATAAAGGGATAGAGCAGTTATAAGAGGCGCAAAGTAAGTGACCCCCAACATTCAGTGGCAGGACGGGCAGAGTGCTCAGCTCTCCAAGGGAGTTTTCCACATTGCAAGTTCAGAAATTCGCAGCATGAAAAGGTCATCACATGCACTCTGCCCGGAGCCTGGCACCAGGTCTGCAGCAACAGGACCGTGCAAACCTATACCGGGGCAAATCTGCAGCCGCCAGGGAACCAGGACTGTGCCAGGCACCAGCCGCTATAAGATACAGGGGAACTAATAACAGGGACACAGGAGCCAGGATAATACCAAGACGGGGCACCGGCCGCTATAAGATACAGGGGAACTAATAACAGGGGGCACAGGAGCCAGGATAATACCAGGCACCGGCCGTTAAAAGATACAAGGGAACTAATAACAGGGGGCACAGAACAGGATAATACCAAGACGGGGCACCTGGGGTCAGAGGGCGCAGGGACTACACCAGGCATCGGCCACTATAAAATACAGGGGAACTAATAACATGGGGCACAGGAGCCAGGAGAATAGCAGGACGGGGCACCGGGCGCTATAAGATACAGGGGAACTAATAACAGGGACACAGGAGCCAGGATAATACCAGGACAGTGCAAACCTATAGCCTCCAGGGAACCAGGACTGTGCCAGGCACGGGCTGCTATAAGATACACGGGAACTAATAACAGGGGGCACAGGAACAGGATAATACCAAGACGGGGCACCTGGGGTCAGAGGGCGCAGGGACTACACCAGGCACCGGCCACTATAAAATACAAGGGAACTAATAACATGGGGCACAGGAGCCAGGAGAATACCAAGACGGGGCACCGGCCGCTATAAGATACAGGGGAACTAATAACAGGGGGCACAGAACAGGATAATACCAAGACGGGGCACCTGGGGTCAGAGGGCGCAGGGACTACACCAGGCATCGGCCACTATAAAATACAAGGGAACTAATAACATGGGGCACAGGAGCCAGGAGAATAGCAGGACGGGGCACCGGGCGCTAGAAGATACAGGGGAACTAATAACAGGGGGCGCAGGGACTACCCAGGGGCTGCTTACTATAAAGCACAGGGATCCTGCTAATAACAGGGGGGCGCAGGAGCAGGATGCCACCAGCACAGGGCACCTGGGCTCACAGGGCGCATGCACGGACCGTACCATCCGCACGGGTGGGGGAGCACGGCTCACAGCACCGGCGCGGGGGGCGCAGCACGTGGAGGGAGTTGTGGCCACGAGCGCGGCCCAGGCTGCCCTGCAGTATGGCGGCGTCTATGTCGGGCCTTGCTCCCGTATACACCAATACCGGGAGTCCACACTCCGCAGCTAAATATCTCCCAGAAAAGGCCCGGCCTAGACACCTCAGACGCTAACCGACATCTCCTGGCGGGAACCGGGCGTTACGAGACTCGGAGCGGGCAGATGGAGCCGGATTGCGGGTCAGCCCCGCACAGACAGCAGAGCAGCCATGACATACCCATTCTCAGGCGCTGGCAGGAAAGAGGAAACGCAAAGGATCTCGGGAAAGTTTGTTAGACTCTGAATCTCGCGAGAATAGAGGGTGTGACGTCATGCATAGCAACAGAGACGCCGCCAGCGTACGGTGGCCGGCGGGAGACAAAACACATAGAATCCCGTTTTACAGGGGATCCTGGCAGGGGTGTCACTCCGCGGGGATTGGTGCTCTTAGATTGAGGGGTCTGACCTGTGCCCCCATTTACGGACCGAACAGAGGCCGCATGTGCTTCAGATTGTGGAGACACCAAAGTGATTGTCTTCAGCCTGAGACTGTAATAATACTGCCCGGAGAAGGCTGCCGGCAGCCAGGCTCGGTGCACAGTGTAGGGCGGCGCTCATCGCCCCAAATCCCGGCTCCTTGAGATTATACAACCCCGGGAGGCCAGAGATGGTGCCAGGACTGAGCACTGCGACCACCAGACTCCTGCCCCCGGCTGCAGCTGAGGTTGGAGTACCGCCAGCAGGGCGGCGTCCCCTCGCACATGGGAAGGTGGTCGCTGCAGCGTATGATCGGGCATATCGCACACCATCAGCCCCACCATACACCTGCTCAGCTTCTGTGACTGACATCATTCCCACCCAATACTCACAGATGAGGGTCTGTTACAATGTTTGGGTGCAGACAGTTTATCTCCACAACTCAAATTCTAGGTTGGTCCTTGGTTTCAGGTTGTCTTCCTGCTCTGATACATTGTAACGACCGCTCAGTTGTGACACTCAGAGGGCAGACAAGATGATGGTAGGACAGAGGCAGGGTCTGGCTATGCTGTAGATGGTCAGACCAGAGGAGTCACCCCGGTGTGGAGAACGAGTAGCACAGCCATGAGATCGGATCCTCGGCTCCAGGATGATGGGAGTTGTACATGTCCTATGGGGCTGGTGCGTCCAGCGGTTATAGCCGCCCCAGCAGTAGTGGACGCTGCTGCTCTATTATATTGGGGTAAAAGGGCCACGTTCTGCACCAGTCATCGCCACCACGCTGCTCTTCTATGGACAGCCCCTCTAAGTCAGGGTACAGAATCGCAGGTTCCTGCTTTCAACTGATGAGATCAGTCACAAGCCACACGCACATGGGTTCATGGCCGACCACTAATGCTTCATGTATCAGCCCCGATGTAGAGTAGTGGCGGAGTCGCCCCCGGCTCCTACATCCCCTCCATCACAATTTAATAGGATTTTTTTCCCCTTCTCCCATGACAGCACCACCTGAGAGAGGGTATCCGCCCATCAAGGACAGGAACCTACAGAATAAAAAGGTGGTACCTCTCTTCCGCATCAATTTTGGTTACTGTCCTTGATGGGAGCCTCTCTAGGTGCCTTGCCTACCTGTTCGTGGGATCTGGAGTGGATCCCGGGATCAATGCGGCCTGGAGGCAGTGAAGAAACAGCAGATGGTCCTCTGTTACCAGCCCCATCTTGCTGGTACCTGGGTCTGAGTGTGGGGGGGGAGGGGGGCACCTTCCAGGGTCCTCTCCCGCATGCGCTGGGTCTGCGCACGCACGGTGGCCGTGGCTGGGCGCACTGGCAGGCCTTCCTGGCTGCGCACGTGCAGGGTCGCACCCTGTGACGTAGCGCGCCGTAAGTCTGGGTCTGTGTGGGGTACGATTTCCAGGGTCATCCCCGTTTGCAAGCGCGGCGGGAGCTGCTGGGTCTGCACATGCGCAGGAGGGATCCTGCGGCTTAGCGAGCCAGCTGGCATGTGTAGAAAAAGTGACGCCTTATTCATCTCATTTTAGGGGGCTAGGAAATGGCTTAAGGTTACAAGGGGGACCATAGCTAGGTGGGTCAGGGACACCATTGGCTTCGCATACTCTTCTAGCAATCTGCCAGTTCCAGAGAACCTGAAGGCCCACTCCACCAGAGCTGTAGCTGCTTCCTTGGCTGAGAAGGCGGATGTGCCCATCAACATCATATGTAAGGCGGCAACATGGTGATTCCCCGCTGCATTTTACAAGCATTACCGTCTTGCTCTTTCCTCTTCTACTGTCCTTTAGGAGGAAGGTGTTGCAAGCGGTGATCCCCTCCCTCTGGTGTCTGATCTCTCTAGTGGTGCTGTCATGGGAGAAGGGGAAAAGATCCTAGTTACTTACCGGTAACAGGATTTTACAGAGCCCATGACAGCACCCTATTAATTCCCTCCTCTTTTTTCACTTATGGTGTGCACTTCTTAGGGTGTTTTATTAAGAAATGTTTGGGAGGTAGTTATGTACTAACCTATTTTTCAGAGGCCCGCTCATGCTCTGAAACAAAAACTGATGCGGAAGAGCGGTACCTCCTTTTTATTCAGTAGGTTCCTGTCCTTGGTGGGCGGATACGCTCTCTCAGGTGGTGCTGTCATGTGCTCTGTAAAATCCCATTACCGGTAAGTAAGTAGGATCTTTTTATTGTACATTATAATTGGACTAAACTTATTTCTCATCCTTCACTAGCTCAGACCTCGCAGGACTCATCCTGGTTAACAGGCCAATGACGAGACCGGAACAAAAAGGTCATTGTAGGGCGGGTGTGCACAACCTGCCACATGCAGCCCACGATGCCATTCTGTGCGGTCCCCAATAATATGGATTGAAAAATGCTTGACAGATTAACTATACGTGAGCAGCCGCACCGATGAGCCGTGACTGACAAGACCTCATTTGCAAAAAGAACTTCGGCACTCCATACATGAATATATAAGAAATATTGTATCTAGACTAATGTCACCTTGAAAAATGAAGTTTTTTTGTGCATAATTTGGCCAATTTATGTGTGCCCATCAACCACGACAAGGTCACCTTCATATGATGGGAAACTACGCTACGCTACCACTGGATATGCCACTCTTGGGCTGTAAGCCTGTATGGACAATATGTCTCTGCTTGGGCTTTTAACCTACAATGGATGGGCTGGTAGAGCTAGTTAAAACCACCTGTGACTGAATGGGAGGGACACATGGTCAGAAAAAAAGCTGTCAAACTTCTAATAGTGTGAACACGTACCTGCTGCAATGTTCCAGGAGCGGGATCCCAAAAATGATTAATAGAAAAAAAGAGAGGTTGTCGTGGTTGATGGGCACACAAATTGGCCAAATTATGCGCAAAAAACCTTCATTTTTCAAAGTGACATTAGTCTAGATACAATATTTCTTATATATTCATGTATGGAGTGCCGAAGTTCTTTTTGCAATTGAGATTACTTTTTTCTTCAGAGCACCCGAATAGACCAGTGACAGGACATCATGGCGGCCGATGCAGACCTCACCGGAGGCCTCATACCTCAGCAGAGCAGGGTCTCGGCCCCCAGTCGGCTCCACCCTGGGTTATGGGAGTTGTGAAATATTAGGCACCAAGAACAAAAGCTACGATCTATTGTAGAGCCGCAGCACCTCGTCCTTTATAGAGCCTGTTCAGTTTAGGAGGATTTAGAAACAAACAGTTCTGAGTGCAGTATCGGGGCCTATCCCAATAAAATCAGAAATGTAATCAGATATTTAATGAGGAATCAGAAGCCATTTCTAAATCCTTGCCAGTAACCTGGGAACACATCATTAGAGAGCAGACGGGAGAGGGAAGAGTCCTGGAAGCAGAATTTGTACCCAGCGGACATTTATTGTCTACACTTCATATGCCACAGAACATAATACCCCCTTAACGTTTAGTGCCGCCCCCAGATTTGTTCAGTATCTCAATATTGGTCTTGAACCAAGGAAACAAAGCAAGGTTGTGCACCCACCCCCATTTTAGGGCAATTAACCACAGTCTGTGCTGGTAAAGGCTGTAGTTTTGTCACCTTGGGGGCCCGACTGTATTCAGAACAGAGCTTTCCTCATGTTGGCTCGTAATTGAATGGAGCGACAGTGTAGGACCACAATGCTCCATTCAATGTCTATGGAAGTGATTGAAGTCGCTGCACTCTGCTGCTCCCATCCACAACCTCTGCAATAAAGGGGGAGATCGGGGGCCGGGAATTGGGCCCCGTGGTTGGGAAGTTGCAGCAAGTCGCTGACAAAGCAGACAGCCCCCCTTGAGCTGGGGTCTCCCACCTATGCTGAAAGTTTCACCGCTCAGATCCTTTGTCACTTCTCCATCTCCTTACGAGGCAGTGGGCAGACAGTCAGATAAGGGACGGTCACATTTTTCCATAACACATGACAGCAGTAATGTGCAAGTCTGTTTATTACTTAATATTAGTAAAAATATTCTGGTGTCACCAGTCATCTGTGCAGATGACAACTTAAAAACTGTACATTATAGTCCAAAAACAAATCAAAGCAATGGACCCCGGGGCCTGACCTGCCCCCGCTAGTGGCCAGATGACGACTGCAGATCCTGAACACAGGGAGCGCTCCAACATTAAAAGAAATAGCTCCACGTCTGGAAGCTGCGGATACCTGGCATCATCCCACACAGCGGGCAGAGCATAGGGGGTCTGCAGGCAGCAGGGTCCATGCGCTCATTATAGAAACATTAAGATGCACAAGCCATTAATAAGGAGGACGACATTACAGGGTCAGAGCGACAGCACTTTTATTTAGATTTCCTCTTCTTGCAGATCTGCCTGCTGGCCTGTTCCTCCGTCCGCATTGCCACACGCAGCGACGACACATTTTCTGTAGAAAACGACAAAGTGCAGGAGTGTGAACAGAGGCTATAAGTGAAATCTATAACTCTACAGGGCGGTAGTGAACGTCTCCAGACATATCGGCTCTTGTAGTCAAATAATGGTAACAAGCTCAGGTTTTAGATCCTAACTATTATACATTATAAAAACAAAAAAAACCTTTTTGCTTTACAGCTTCAGCACTTTCATATTCTTATTTTAAAAGCTCCATAGTCCCCCATTCAGAACAGATTATGGAAATTGACAATTCAAGTCACATTTCAGTGGTCCTCCTCAGCCACCCACTAGACCTCATCTTCACCCGCCTCTGCTCCCCATCTAACCTCCCCCCTATCTGACCACCATCTACTCACATTCTCATCACTGTCCTCCTCCCCTGTCACCCATGTCCAGCAACTAGTACACCCCCGCAGAAACCCAGACACTGATTCTCTTCTAAGGCTGTGTGCCCGCGATGCGTTTTAAGAGTTTCCACAGCGGCAGAAACGCTTAAAAAACGCTTGGTGGAAGGTCTGCCATGTTCCCCAATGATAATCCGCTGTGCTGTGTACATGCTGCTGAAATTTCCGCTGCGGATTATCATTGCGGAAAAAAAAGCAGCACTACCAATTATTTGCGGAAGTGCTGCATTTTCGCCGCCATTGACTTGCATTGAATCGCATGGAATCCGCATCCCTGCATCTGTACATGCGGAATCCATGCGTTTCAATGTGCAGATGGTACCCAGATGTGGAGGACAGGGGACTCCTCTGGACCCAGGTACCATAGTGCCTGTAAAAAAAAAAAAAAAAAAAAAGAAAATAAAATATGTTATATTTACCTTCTGACGGTCCCCGCTGCTCTCGTCCTCCTTGCCGGCAGATCGTGGTGGACTGGAGGACCTGCACTGAAATCATAGTCATGTGACGGCAGGTCCTTCAGTGCAGTGTACCGCGATCTGCCGGCAGCCAGGACGGAGCGAAGCAAGACTGCGGGGGGCCATCGGAAGGCAAGTATAGATTTACTTTTTTATTTTTAGCCATTCTTTAAAGGTCACACTATACAGTGCCTACAAGTAGTATTCAACCCCCTGCAGATTTAGTTGGTTGACACATGCGGAGTTAACTTAGCATTGTGACATTTGTACTGTAGATCAGCCTGGAAGTGGGAAATGCACTGCAGCAAATATTGTTGTTGTTTTTTTTTTTTTTTTTTTTTTTAAAAACGTTAAAAGTTAATTCAGAGTGTCATTTATTATTCAACCCCTCAAACCACAAGAATTCTGTTTGGTCCCCCTAAAGTATTAAGAAGTAGTTCAGGCACCAAGAATAATGAGCTTCACATGTGTGGATTAAAGATCTCTTTTGCCAGCCTTTCTGACTATTTAAGACCCTCCCCAAACTTGTGAACAGCACTCAGACATGGTCAACATGGGAAAGACAAAAGAGCATTCCAAGGCCATCAGAGACAAGATCGTGGAGGGTCACAAGGCTGGCAAGGGGTACAAAACCCTTTCCAAGGAGTTGGGCCTACCTGTCTCCACTGTTGGGAGCATCATCCGTAAGTGGAAGGCTTATGGAACTACTGTTAGCCTTCCACGGCCTGGACAGCCTTTGAAAGTGTCCTCCCGTGCCGAGGCCAGGCTTGTCCGAAGAGTCAAGGCTAACCCAAGGACAACAAGGAAGGAGCTCCGGGAAGATCTCATGGCAGTGGGGACATTGGTTTCAGTCAATACCATAAGTAACGTACTCCACCGCAATGGTCTCCGTTCCAGACGAGCCCGTAAGGTACCTTTACTTTCAAAGCGTCATGTCAAGGCTCGTCTACAGTTTGCTCATGATCACTTGGAGGACTCTGAGACAGACTGGTTCAAGGTTCTATGGTCTGATGAGACCAAGATCGAGATCTTTGGTGCCAACCACACACGTGACGTTTGGAGACTGGATGGCACTGCATACGACCCCAAGAATACCATCCCTACAGTCAAGCATGGTGGTGGCAGCATCATGCTGCGGGGCTGTTTCTCTGCCAAGGGGCCTGGCCATCTGGTCCGCATCCATGGGAAGATGGATAGCACGGCCTACCTGGAGATTTTGGCCAAGAACCTCCGCTCTTCCATCGAGGATCTTAAGATGGATCGTAATTTCATCTTCCAACAAGACAACGACCCAAAGCACACAGCCAAGAAAACCAAGGCCTGGTTCAAGAGGGAAAAAGTCAAGGTGTTGGAGTGGCCTAGTCAGTCTCCTGACCTTAACCCAATTGAAAACTTGTGGAAGGAGCTCAAGAATAAAGTCCACATGAGACACCCAAAGAACCTAGATAACTTGGAGAAGATCTGCATGGAGGAGTGGGCCAAGATAACTCCACAGACCTGTGCCGGACTGATCAGGTCTTATAAAAGACGATTATTAGCTGTAATTGCAAACAAGGGTTATTCCACAAAATATTAAACATAGGGGTTGAATAATAATTGACCCACACTTTTATGTTTAAAATTTAATAAAATTCAACTGAGCAACATAACGTTTTGGTTTGTAAGATTTATGCTTCTGTTCATAAAACCTACTCTCGTTTGCAGTTTGAAGGCTCTAACTTATTTGCATCTTATCAAACCAGCTAAATCTGCAGGGGGTTGAATACTACTTGTAGGCACTGTATAAATCCATGCCGTTTGCATTGATTTATATAGTGTGACCAAGTTGTCAAGCACTTTCCAAGTGATGCTAAAATCGCTTGGAAAGCGCTTGACAACCTGCATGCAGAAATGCAAGTGAAGAACGCTTCACATCCGCATGTCCCTGGCAGGAAAACGCATGTACAATCCACATGCGTTTTTTTTATGCCAGGGAGATGCAGAAACGCTCAGGAAAAATTCCAGAGCTTTTCTGCATCGTGGGCACATAGCCTATCACTGACATCCATATCCTCACTCCATGACACAGACAGCACCACTGCTTTCTACAATGCCACTCTCGCATCAGCTATTGACTCTGTCGAGTCAACAGGCAACCCTGGCACAACAACCTCACTAAACAGCTTTGGCAAGCATCCAGGGTTGCAGAGCGGCATTGGAAGAAAACACATTCTCAAGAGGACTTCACTGCTTTCAAACAAGCAACACTCGCATTCAAATCAGCACTCACCTCTGCTAAACAGGCCGACTTCACAACCCTCATATCTTCCCTATCCTACAACCCCCAAACAGCTATTCATCACTTCTAACTCCTCCACTATCTCTGCTGAGGACTTTGAGACACTTCAAATACAAGATTGACCAAACACAGCAAGTCTTTACTGTCCGACCACCACAACCCCTTTGTTTCCCAGACCATTGCCCTGCCCCATAACCTCCCTTCCCAACATCACAGAAAGAGACCTTACTCATCCCCTCTTCAAATCACACCTCACCACTTGTGCACTCGACCCCATCTCCTCCCCAACCCCACCCCCACACTCATCCCATCTCCTCCCCAACCCCACCCCCACACTCATCCCATCCCTAACCCATCTCTTCAACCCATCACCAATCTTCTGGTACCTTCCCCGCTGCCTTCAAACATGCCACAATCATGCTCATCCTCAAAAAGCCATCCCTCGACCCAACCGCCCTGTCCAGCTATCGCCCCATATCGCTGCTCCCATTTGTCTCCAAACTCCTTGAGCAACACGTTCACGCTGAACTTTCCTCCCACTTCTCATCTAACTCTCTTCGACAATCCGGCTTCCGCTCCCATCATTTCACTGAAACTGCCCTTACTAAAATTACTAATGACTTACAGCCAAAGCTAACAGACAATTCTCTGTACTCCTTCTTGACCTGTCCTCCCTCTACTTTACATACAGTTGACCACTGCCTCCTAGTACAGATCCGCTCTTCCTTTGGTGTTAAAGACCTTGCCCTATCCTGGATCTCCTCATACTTTTCCAACCGCACATTTAGCGTCTTCCACTCCCACACTACCTCCTCACCCCACCACCTCTCTGTTGGAGTCCTTCAAGGCTCTGTCCTAGGACCCCTACTCTTCTCCATCTATACCCTAAAGCCTGGGACAACTCAAATTCCCATGGCTTCCAGTACCATCTGTACGCTGATGACACCCAGGATCTACCTCTCTGCTGTCCAGAATCCCAGCATGTCTAGCAGCCATATCCTCCTCCCGCTACCTCAAGCTCAATGTGGACAAAGCTGAACGCATTATCTTTCCCCTCCCCATCTCGCGTATCTTCCCCACCTGATCCTTCTCACAATAAATGACATCACACATTCCCCAGTAGGGGCAACCCGCAGCCTCGGAGTAACCCTCGACTCTGCCCTGTCCTTCAAACCCCACACCCAAGCTCTCGCCACCTCCTGTCGCCTCCAGCTCAAAAATATTTCCAGAATCCGTCCTTTCCTCACCCCTCAATCTACTAAACTGCTTGTGCACGTCCTCATCATCTCCCGCCTCGACTACTGCAACATCCTCCTCTGTGGCCTACCTGCTAACACTCTCGCACCCCTCCAGTCCATTCTCAACTCTGCTGCGCGACTGGTCCATCTCTGTCCTCGCTACTCCCCTTTGCAAATCCCTTCACTGGCTCCCATTCCCCCAGCGTATCCAGTTCAAACTACTAACACTGACCTACAAAGCCGTCCATAACCTCCCTCCTCCGTACATCTCTGAACTAATGTCCCAATACATTCCCTTACATAATCACTGGTCCTCCCAAGACCTCCTTCTCTCCTCCACACTTATTCCTCACCCAATCACCTACAAGATTTCTCCCGAGAATCCCCCGTCCTATGGAATTCTCTGCCTCAACACATCCGATTATCCACCACATCCGGATCCTTCAGACAGAACCTGAAAACCCATCTCTTCAAACAAGCTACAGCCGGCCAAGACCCCGCTGCCTCCTCAACACTGGAGCTACTGCAACCCCTCAACCTACTGTCTGCTCCCCCATTCCTGTAGAATGTAAGCCCCCAAGAGCAGGGTCCTCCTCCCTCTGTCCCGTCTATCATTGTTAGTTTACTGTAAGTGATATCTGTATCTGGTATGTAACCTCTTCTCATGTACAGCGCCATGGAATCAATGGAACTATATAAATAATAATAATATACAATGTATCTGTAGAATGTAAGCTCGCAGGGGCAGGGTCCTCCTCCCTCTGTACCCGTCTATCATTGTTAGTTACTGTAAGTGATATCTGTATCTGGTATGTAACCCCTTCTCATGTACAGCGCCATGGAATCAATGGCGCTATATAAATAATAATAATATACAATGTATCTAGAATGTAAGCCCCCAGGGGCAGGGTCCTCCTCCCTCTGTACCCGTCTATCATTGTTAGTTCTTTACTGTAAGTGATATCTGTATCTGGTATGTAACCCCTTCTCATGTACAGCACCATGGAATCAATGGAGCTATATAAATAATAATAATATACAATGTATCTGTAGAATGTAAGCCCCCAGGGGCAGGGTCCTCCTCCCTCTGTACCCGTCTATCATTGTTAGTTCTTTACTGTAAGTGATATCTGTATCTGGTATGTAACCCCTTCTCATGTACAGTACCATGGAATCAATGGAGCTATATAAATAATAATAATATACAATGTATCTGTAGAATGTAAGCCCCCAGGGGCAGGGTCCTCCTCCCTCTGTACCCGTCTATCATTGTTAGTTACTGTAAGTGATATCTGTATCTGGTATGTAACCCCTTCTCATGTACAGCACCATGGCATCAATGGCGCTATATAAATAATAATAATATACAATGTATCTGTAGAATGTAAGCCCACAGGGGCAGGGTCCTCCTCCCTCTGTACCCGTCTATCATTGTTAGTTTACTGTAAGTGATATCTGTATCTGGTATGTAACCCCTTCTCATGTACAGCACCATGGCATCAATGGCGCTATATAAATAATAATAATATACAATGTATCTGTAGAATGTAAGCCCGCAGGGGCAGGGTCCTCCTCCCTCTGTACCAGTCTATCATTGTTAGTTCTTTACTGTAAGTGATATCTGTATCTGGTATGTAACCCCTTCTCATGTAAAGCACCATGGCATCAATGGCGCTATATAAATAACATTTGACAAGTGGTGGACTGACCACCCGCTCAGCCCAAGGATTGTGAGGACCCACAAAGCTTCCACAGTACAGTGATAAAGAACCAGAAACTGCTACTTTGTGACTGTAGCTTTAAATGTGAATGGTGACTCATCCGTTATGTAACTCAGGACAAAGTTAACGCTAAATACTTTCCATTAATTCTCTTTAGTCCCCTTATACAGGGGGGGGGTATTTTTGTTTCAGAAGTGGGGGGCACCGCTGGCCTGAACTGTGAGCTCTGATGCTACAATCAGGGGCAGCTTTATCCATGCAGCGATCCGGCCAGAGCAGCGCTCTTCTCTACAGCTTGTAAATGCTGCACTCCTTGATTAGGAGACCTGCACCAAGAATAGACTGCAGAGGTGGCTGGTAACCTAGGCAATGAGCAGTCCATTATAATTAAAATATATAAAAAAAAAAAAAAAAAAAAAAAAAAAAAAAGTCTTCCCAGTTTTTAATAAGGGGGTGACTGAAATTGCTGATTACAAGTACTTTGCAATTTTTACCCATTTAACAAGATGAGACAACCGCTTTAAAAGGGATCGTGTCACATTGCAGTCTGATCTGTGACCAGCACGGTATAGAGGAGACAGAATAATGTATGGGTTTGGGGGAAAAGATACAGAAGTGATGCATTTTCTCATTTAAATCCTTGTTTGCGCACAGGAGTCCAGTGGGCGGTCCTACTATGATTGACAGCATCTCCGCATCACGGGCAAGACTCAACCACTGAAAGCCATGGACATTTTACACCATCTTTTCCCACAAATGTGAACCTGCTCATCCCCTGGATCTCAGACCTTGTGTGACCCGACCGCTTCCCTTTAAGCCGTTATTCACACACTTGCAGTAGAAGATCGGCTGCTGTTCCATAAACCGTGCAAAGAATGGGAGGTTTTCATTCCGGCGCCAATAGCTACATATTACACAATCATTGTTTCGTTTGCATTTTATTCATTTATTTCATAATATTTAACTGATAAATTTGTAACATTATAGTTTGATGTTTACAACTAGACTGAATAGTCACCAAATCTTAACCTCCATTCTTTACACTGCAGGCTGCAATTGGGGAGACCGTTTCGCTTTCCTCTATTCTCCAATTGTTCACAGTGACTTCATCTATTCTTTTGGGACTATGTAAACCAAGGTGTAAAGACCCTTTATAACAGTACCCTCCTCATACATGAACACCTATGAACTAAAGCAGAACTCGCTTCATGCTGGGGGTTGTACAGACGTCTCAGGCCCCGTGCGACTTACCACTGAGGGCCATGAACACCTTGGTGCCTTCTTGGAGGAGATACTCTAATTGTGACACAAAAGTCTCCATGTCATAATCCGGCTGCTCCGTCATCTCCAACAGTTTATGCCATTGCGGTGCTTTCTGCAATGAGAAGCAGATGAATATTCAACATGAAGGCGACAGGGCTCAGGACAGACCCCACTGTGCAGCGAAGCATGTCCTGCCGGGGGGCTTTATACATAAGGGCAGCAACGTCATCTCTGGCCCCGAGTGTAGAGCGGATGCACAGAGCTGCCCTTACTCGGGAGGATGCAACCAGTATTAGTGTATAGATGTGAAAAGGCTCAATGCATTGCTTAGTTTGCCCTGTGGGGGGCGCGCTGCAGTGAGACTTCTCCATAGATTACAGATCTCTGGGAAAAGCAGGGGGGGGGGGGGGGCATGTCGGTGGTCTGAGCACTGAAGGTGCATAGCCAAGAGGACCCAAGGAGTATGAAGTCAGCCAATGTGGGAGACCCCTCTAAAGCCACAGCAGAAGTTTAGAATTCCTTAACGCATGGCTGCTGTTGGACCACTGCTGCGGCATCTGCTGCGGCGTCCCCTTTAACTTGGCTCTGCTCAGCAGTGCAGGAATCTACAACCAATTCATCTGAATGGAGCCGCGCTGCAGCTGGAGGCCAAACGCCCCCATGCAGCGGAATAAAGATTACAAGGTGGGATGCAGCATTGTGGCCCTTGATTTCTAGGATCAGGTGCCAGAGGTTGCACCCTCAGTGATCGTTTAAGTGACGACACCTTCACAGAAGTAGATACCCCCTTTGATTCACGGGTCAGTGTATCCTGGCAGCGGTGGACATACCTGCACCATGTCCCTCAGCTCCTCCACCGTCTTCTCCTCCAGCTCCCCGATACGGCTCATCGCGGCCTGGAAACTGTTCATGTGGGATGAAAGTTCCTCATCTTCCAGCGACAACTAAAAAGAGACGGTAATCACTGAAGAGCAGATCTGCCTGGTTGTGCAGCGATCCATCCACACCAAGCAGAGTCTGGACCCCAGGAGAGCTGCGACATCGTACAGGACATTTGCATTTTCTGCACCACACATCCACACGTCCGGGTTTACAATCCTTGCTGCATCAGTCTCTCATACATGTGACGTCAGCCGAACACTTCCAGAGATTCTCATTCTGCCGCTCGACGTCACTCACGTTGTCCGAGCCCTCAGATTGCTCCAGTCTGGATTGAGAGTCGGCTTCGTTCTCAGTCTCCATCTGCTGATTATCGGCATCGTCTGCACTGTGGGGACTCAGCTCCTTCACTCTGGATAGGAAAGTACTTTGTGATTAATACCGAAGGGCACCGATACTGTGTGGAGAGGGGTCTAACATGGGGGGCAGGCATAATACAGTGCTGTCTGCAGCTGCCACTAGGGGGCGCTCCCTGCGGGAGGACTGTATGCTGCTCACAATGGTTGCTGCATATATCAGAAGCAAAATGAGCTAAGTGCAAGGAACAAAGCGGCAAAGTCTATGCACAAGCGATATCCTGTAATTGGCATCTGCTCACACAACGATAGACGCCATCATTCGATCTAACAGCGCGCATACCTGTCGGCGTATCGCAGCGTGTTCAGTGTGTACTCGCAGGAGTTGAACCCAGGAGAAAGCATCGCAATCTGCAAAGGAGAGGTGTCCATAAGAAATCAGGTGACGTCACATCAAATTCCCGAGGAAAATGTCAGATTTACACTGCTTTACTAACACGACAGTATGAGTAATTGGCAGCCGAGTAAGAACTCACTGACAGCAAGCAGAGATCCTGACAATAGTGAGACTGAAAGACACTTGGCTGGTGCAGTCTTGTGTAAATGCCGCCCAAGCTGCTGAAAGTCCCTTAAATACCCACGAGGTCTCATCAGACCAGTGATGGCCGCAGTATCACAGACCTGCAATCCTTACCATGCAAGTCCGAGAATTCTCCCCAATAAAGGAATCGCGCAGGATCTGGGTGAGTTTGCTCTCTCGGAACGGGGTGTGCGCTTTATTCTGTCCCAACGCTCGGATACATTCCTGCAAGAAATAACAGCGAGCAGTCAGAAAAGAGCAGTAACCTGAGCACAGAGCAGACGTCACAGATAAACGAGGGCGCCCAGCCCTTTACATCCAGCACACAGTATGACACTGCCGCCTAAGTGTGCATTCGTCGTCGTTTCGTTACCTTCAATGCCAGTAAACTGCGGTTGATCTCCGCTCCTTCCATGCGGGTGGTGCGGTCGGCGCTGGCTGTATCGGCTCCTCGCTCGTTCCCAGCCAGATCCACCAGAGAGAACTTGCCGTGCAGCCGTCCCCTTCTCCGCAGGATGATCTGTAAGCAGGCGTGCGAGCGCGAGGAGCTGCTGTTTGCAAAGGTCTGACCTGAAGTTCTGTGATAAAGGAAATATCAGGATCCATCACTGATCTGGAGCTTCTAACATTTAGGGAATTGCACCATGAGCAGCTCTATAATATTGGGAGAAGTCTGAGCAGAGCGGTCCACAATCTGCCGACTGTCCCCACAGGCCAGTATCGCAGCCCTTGTGTCAAATGGTACAGCATGGGAAAAATTGCTTATAATGCAATTGCCTCTTATTGTAAGTCATTCCTGGATCCGTCTCACATGGCGCTCACCTGCAGGCGCTGCCAATTTCTATCATTTTGAAGACTTCCTCTGCACAGGTGACCTCCTTCTCCACCAGTCCCACCACCTGCACCTCCTGCTTTGCATCCTCCAGGACCCGCAGCTTCGCTTTTTTATTAAGAAGATCAAACACCTGAAATTCAGAAACTTTCGGTTACTTGAAGGAAAGATCCAAAAGGAACGGCAAACTGACCAGGAAACGAGAAGACACCTCTGAACAGCCCACCTTTCCATTGTAGATCTCAAAGAAGGTCACAAACACTTCCAGATCCAGATCCCTGTACCGCGGCTGAGAGAGGAGGAGGAAGACGTCTCGAGCTGCAGAGATGCACACAGAAGGCGGCTCAGGGTACAGCCGACAGGACTAAGATACCCAGCGTGCACTACCCTTCACCGAGTAAAACATTCAGGATTGAGAATCAAGTCGGTGCACTTACATGCAAACGCATAGACGCCTTTGGTGACATTCTGACTTTTCCCCAAGAAGTCGCCTCCCATCGTCTACAGAGAAGGGAACATGAATATGACAGGCTTTCTGTTCCTGCGACAGATTTGATGGTGTTTAGCTGCAGGAATGACGCCATTCCCCTCACCATCCTGCCCGAGACATACAGTGCTGGCCAAAAGTATTGGCACCCCTGCAATTCTGTCAGATAATACTCAGTTTCTTCCTGAAAATGATTGCAATCACAAATTCTTTGGTCTTATTCTCTTCATTTAATTTGTCTTCAATGAAAAAACACAAAAGAGAATGAAGCAAAAATCAAATCATTGATCATTTCACACAAAACTCCAAAAAAGGGCCGGACAAAAGTATTGGCACCCTCAGCCTAATACTTGGTTGCACAACCTTTAGCCAAAATAACTGGGAACAACCGCTTCCGGTAACCATCAATGAGTTTCTTACCATGCTCTGCTGGAATTGTAGACCATTCTTCTTTGGCAAACTGCTCCAGGCCCCTGATATTTGAAGGGTGCCTTCTCCACACTGCCATTTTGAGATCTCTCCACAGGTGTTCTATGGGATTCAGGTCTGGACTCATTGCTGGCCACCTTAGAAGTCTCCAGTGCTTTCTCTCAAACCATTTTATAGTGCTTTTGGAAGTGTGTTTTGTGTCATTGTCCTGCTGGAAGACCCATGACCTCTGAGGGAGACCCAGCTTTCTCACACTGGGCCCTACATTATGCTGCAAAATTTGTTGGTCATCTTCAGACTTCATAATGCCATGCACACGGTCAAGCAGTCCAGTGCCAGAGGCAGCAAAGCAACCCCAAAACATCAGGGAACCTCCGCCATGTTTGACTGTAGGGACCGTGTTCTTTTCTTTGAATGCCTCTTTTTTTCCTGTACACTCTATGTTGATGCTTTTTGCCAAAAACCTCTACTTTTGTCTCATCTGACCAGAGAACATTCTTCCAAAACGTTTTAGGCTCTCAGGTAAGTTTTGGCAAACTCCAGCCTGGCTTTTTTAGGTCTCGGGGTAAGAAGTGGGGTCTTCCTGGGTATCCTACCATACAGTCCCTTTTCATTCAGACGCCGACGGATAGTACGGGTTGACACTGTTGTACCCTCGGACTGCAGGGCAGCTTGAACTTGTTTGGATGTTAGTCGAGGTTCTTTATCCACCATCCGCACAATCTTGCGTTGAAATCTCTCGCCAATTTTTCTTTTCCGTCCACATCTAGGGAGGTTAGCCACAGTGCCATGGGCTTTAAACTTCTTGGTGACACTGCGCACGGAAGACACAGGAACATTCAGGTCTTTGGAGATGGACTTGTAGCCTTGAGATTGCTCATGCTTCCTCAAGTCCTCAGACAGTTCTTTGGTCTTCTTTCTTTTCTCCATGCTCAATGTGGTCACACAAGGACACAGGACAGAGGTGAGTCAACTTTAATCCATGTTAACTGGCTGCAAGTGTGATTTAGTTATTGCCAACACCTGTTAGGTGCCACAGGTAAGTTACAGGTGCTGTTAATTACACCAATTACAGAAGCATCACAGGATTTTTCAAAGGGTGCCAATACTTTTGTCCACCCCCTTTAGGTTTGGTGTGGAATTATATCCAATTTGCCTTTAGGACAATTCTTTTTGTGTTTTTTCATTGAAGACAAATTAAATGAAGAGAATAAGACCAAAGAATTAGTGATTGCAATCATTTTCAGGAAGAAACTGAGTATTATCTGACAGAATTGCAGGGGTGCCAATACTTTTGGCCAGCACTGTACATGGCGAGTCCCCCCCTTACTAGTGTTTCTTCTCCAGGTGAAGTCGCTACTCACATGTGTTTTACCGCTCCCAGTTTGGCCGTAAGCAAAACAAGTGGCTTTCCCTCCTTCAAATATGGACTGGACCAGAGGTCGGGCTGTGAACCTGGAGGCGACAGACACGTGACTTTCATGTCACAGGTAGCGGCCGGCCTCGCCGCCATCTTACCTGTACACCATGTCATTAGACGCGCTCTCGTCGAACGTGTAGTCAAAGCGGAAGGCCTGGTTCTCCAGGAACTTGGTCAGATCCACCTTCAGCTTCGGCTCGTGCACCAGGACGACGCTCTTACTGGGGACAGAAATTATGTCGATCTCCTTCTTACACAGTTCTGGGGAGGAGGAGGGAAGGTTAACACCAGACGCGCAACATCCCCACCACGTCCACCGCGAAAGAAACCGCACCGACCTTGTTTGTTCAGTGGCCTCTTCCTGACGCACACACAGATCCGATGCTCTTCTGCCTGGAAGAGACGATCAGGGGATGATAAGATGTACGAGACGGGTGGTAGGGACTATTCACACAGCGCAAAGGCGGCGATAAAAAGAGGATGAAACGTCTGCAACAGCCGGCAGGTTATATCAGTACTGGAGCGTTATAAGAGGGGCTGATATCAGTCACCTATGGTGTAATGTCTGGAGGTTATATCAGTACTGGAGCGTTATAAGAGGAGCTGATATCAGTCACATATGATGTAATGTCTGGAGGTTATATCAGTACTGGAGCGTTATAAGAGGCTGATATCAGTCACATATGGTGTAATGTCTGGAGGTTATATCAGTACTGGAGCGTTATAAGAGGGGCTGATATTAGTCACATATGATGTAATGTCTGGAGGTTATATCAGTACTGGAGCGTTATAAGAGGCTGATATCAGTCACATATGGTGTAATGTCTGGAGGTTATATCAGTACTGGAGCGTTATAAGAGGGGCTGATATTAGTCACATATGATGTAATGTCTGGAGGTTATATCAGTACTGGAGCGTTATAAGAGGCTGATATCAGTCACATATGGTGTAATGTCTGGAGGTTATATCAGTACTGGAGCGTTATAAGAGGGGCTGATATTAGTCTTACCAAGTCGTTCATGCTGAGTCTCTGACAATCTAGAGTTGTTCTGAATTCTTGATCATTTTCCCAAATTCCCAGTTGGGACGCTGGTGTCATAATCCTGCGCAGAAGAAAAGGCAGTGACATGAGAGGAGAGCATCGTTCACACCAGGCCTAGTGTACACCCGCTGTATGGCCATGTATACACCTCTCACGTTGGTTCTGGTGACCGTTCACACACAGAACACCTGTAGATCTACAATCTCAGTGGGAACGGAGATATTTCCTGTCTTTTATTAAATATTACCCCCAAGATAAGCAGCGCTGGAAGTGCCAGGGTGAAGGTGGGGTGGGGACAATCTAATGGTGACAGTCGCCCGCACACAGGCCGTCGCCCGTGTTCTGCAGCCACCAGACCTGCGCGCGCTTGCTCCGCAGCTCGTGTTCTGCGCTCGCTGCTCCTCTCGTTTACTTTTCATTTTTTCCATTTCTTTGACTATATTGGATTTTCTTCTACCTGGAAAGAAATGAAATAAAATGTTGTGCTTTCCCAGCAGATGCGCCCTCTCTCATGGCTCCCGATGGTCACCTTGGTTCTTCACATTAGAGCAGGTGGAGTCGTCGCCTGTCTCAGTCACTCGCGGTAGAAGTCGTTGCTCGCCGACGCTGCTCAGTTTCGTGGATCGCGTTCTGACACCTGGGGGCGAGGATCCAGGTCACGCTATGCGCACACAGCGGGATTGCTGGAAATACCCCACAATTAACCTCAACGCCGCAGGAGAAAGAACGAGACTCACCAGCATGGAGGTTGGGCTGCTTGGCGGGCTGCGGTGTCACCTCCACATCCATCTGCTGGTCCGCCAGGAGAGTCTCAGGAATGGCGGTCATCCTGGTGGAGCGTCCACGCAGAGCTGAAACACGACCGGACAACTAAACGTCACATGTGGACAAAAGCTCCAACACCAGCAAGAAACGCGAGAAAAGTGGTGGTGGTGGTGGTGGGGGGTGACACCAGATTAGAGACGTGGCTGCGCAGGGGAGACAGACTGGGGTGAAAAGGGTTTAGAAAAGTGTGAAAGCCCCAAACAGCAAGGAGAGGCCGCGACCGGCACCATAACTGCACAGTGATTACAGGAGCAGGGACCAAAGGGAATCCAACAAGTCCTTGTACTGAACCAGAGTCACAAGCCCGCGGAGCCTTATCCCCCCCAGAGCTGCAGTCACAACCCCACTGGAGCCTTATCCCCCCCAGAGCTGCAGTCACAACCCCGCTGGAGCCTTATCCCCCCCAGAGCTGCAGTCACAACCCCGCTGGAGCCTTATCCCCCCAGAGCTGCAGTCACAACCCCGCTGGAGCCTTATCCCCCCCAGAGCTGCAGTCACAACCCCACTGGAGCCTTATCCCTCCCCCCCCCCAGAGCTGCAGTCACAACCCCACTGGAGCCTTATCCCTCCCCCCCCAGAGCTGCAGTCACAACCCCTCTGGAGCCTTATCCCTCCCCCCCCCCCAGAGCAGCAGGCACAACCCCGCTGGAGCCTTATCTCCCCCAGAGCAGCAGTCACAACCCCGCTGGAGCCTTATCTCCCCCAGAGCAGCAGTCACAACCCCGCTGGAGCCTTATCTCCCCAGAGCTGCAGTCACAACCCCACTGGAGCCTTATCCCTCCCCCCCCAGAGCAGCAGTCACAACCCCGCTGGAGCCTTATCTCCCCCAGAGCAGCAGTCACAACCCCGCTGGGAGCCTTATCTCCCCCAGAGCAGCAGTCACAACCCCGCTGGAGCCTTATCTCCCCAGAGCAGCAGTCACAACCCCGCTGGAGCCTTATCCCCCAGTCACATCCAGAGCTGCAGTCACAACCCCGCTGGAGCCTTATCCCTCCAGAGCTGCAGTCACAACCCCGCTGGAGCCTTATCCCCCCCCAGAGCTGCAGTCACAACCCCGCTGGAGCCTTATCCCCCCCCCCCCCCCCAGAGCAGCAGTCACAACCCCACTGGAGCCTTATCCCTCCCCCCCTACCAGAGCAGCAGTCACAACCCCACTGGAGCCTTATCCCTCCCCCCCTACCAGAGCAGCAGTCACACCCCTCTGGAGCCTTATCTCCCCAGAGCTGCAGTCACAACCCCACTGGAGCCTTATCCCCCAGTCACATCCAGAGCTGCAGTCACAACCCCGCTGGAGCCTTATCCCCCCCCCCCCCCCCCCAGAGCTGCAGTCACAACCCCGCTGGAGCCTTATCCCCCCCAGAGCTGCAGTCACAACCCCGCTGGAGCCTTATCCCCCCCCGAGCTGCAGTCACAACCCCGCTGGAGCCTTATCCCCCCCGAGCTGCAGTCACAACCACGCTGGAGCCTTATCCCCCCCAGAGCTGCAGTCACAACCCGCTGGAGCCTTATCCCTCCAGAGCTGCAGTCACAACCCCGCTGGAGCCTTATCCCCCCCAGAGCTGCAGTCACAACCCCGCTGGAGCCTTATCCCCCCAGAGCTGCAGTCACAACCCGCTGGAGCCTTATCCCCCCCAGAGCTGCAGTCACAACCCCGCTGGAGCCTTATCCCCCCAGAGCTGCAGTCACAACCCCGCTGGAGCCTTATCCCCCCCAGAGCTGCAGTCACAACCCCACTGGAGACTTATCCCCCCCCCCCCAGAGCAGCAGTCACAACCCCTCTGGAGCCTTATCCCCCAGTCACATCCAGAGCTACAGTCACAACCCCACTGGAGCCTTATCTCCCCCAGAGCTGCAGTCACAACCCCGCTGGAGCCTTATCCCTCCAGAGCTGCAGCTCACACCCCGCTGGAGCCTTATCCCCCCCAGAGCTGCAGTCACAACCCCGCTGGAGCCTTATCCCCCCCAGAGCTGCAGTCACAACCCCGCTGGAGCCTTATCCCCCCAGAGCTGCAGTCACAACCCCGCTGGAGCCTTATCCCTCCCCCCCCTACCAGAGCAGCAGTCACAACCCCACTGGAGCCTATCCCTCCCCCCCTACCAGAGCAGCAGTCACAACCCCTCTGGAGCCTTATCTCCCCCAGAGCTGCAGTCACAACCCACTGGAGCCTTATCCCCCAGTCACATCCAGAGCTGCAGTCACAACCCCGCTGGAGCCTTATCTCCCCCAGAGCTGCAGTCACAACCCGCTGGAGCCTTATCCCTCCAGAGCTGCAGTCACAACCCGCTGGAGCCTTATCCCCTACCAGAGCTGCAGTCACAACCCCGCTGGAGCCTTATTCCCCTACCAGAGCTGCAGTCACAACCCCGCTAGAGCCTTATCCCCCCAGAGCTGCAGTCACAACCCCGCTGGAGCCTTATCCCCCCCGAGCTGCAGTCACAACCCCGCTGGAGCCTTATCCCCCCAGAGCTGCAGTCACAACCCCGCTGGAGCCTTATCCCCCCCAGAGCTGCAGTCACAACCCCGCTGGAGCCTTATCCCCCCCAGAGCTGCAGTCACAACCCCGCTGGAGCCTTATCCACCCCAGAGCTGCAGTCACAACCCCGCTGGAGCCTTATCCCTCCCCCCCTACCAGAGCAGCAGTCACAACCCCACTGGAGCCTTATCCCTCCCCCCCTACCAGAGCAGCAGTCACAACCCCTCTTGGAGCCTTATCCCCCAGTCACATCCAGAGCTACAGTCACAACCCCGCTGGAGCCTTATCTCCCCCAGAGCTGGCAGTCACAACCCCGCTGGAGCCTTATCCCTCCAGAGCTGCAGTCACAACCCCGCTGGAGCCTTATCCCCCCCAGAGCTGCAGTCACAACCCCGCTGGAGCCTTATCCCCCCCAGAGCTGCAGTCACAACCCCGCTGGAGCCTTATCCCCCCCAGAGCTGCAGTCACAACCCCGCTGGAGCCTTATCCCCCCAGAGCTGCAGTCACAACCCGCTGGAGCCTTATCCCCCCCAGAGCTGCAGTCACAACCCCGCTGGAGCCTTATCCCCCCAGAGCTGCAGTCACAACCCCGCTGGAGCCTTATCCCCCCCCCCCCCAGAGCAGCAGTCACAACCCCTCTGGAGCCTTATCCCCCAGTCACATCCAGAGCTACAGTCACAACCCCACTGGAGCCTTATCTCCCCCAGAGCTGCAGTCACAACCCCGCTGGAGCCTTATCCCTCCAGAGCTGCAGTCACAACCCCGCTGGAGCCTTATCCCCCCCAGAGCTGCACTCACAACCCCGCTGGAGCCTTATCCCCCCCAGAGCTGCAGTCACAACCCGCTGGAGCCTTATCCCCCCCAGAGCTGCAGTCACAACCCCGCTGGAGCCTTATCCCCCCAGAGCTGCAGTCACAACCCCGCTGGAGCCTTATCCCTCCCCCCCCTACCAGAGCAGCAGTCACAACCCCACTGGAGCCTTATCCCTCCCCCCCCTACCAGAGCAGCAGTCACAACCCCTCTGGAGCCTTATCTCCCCCAGAGCTGCAGTCACAAACCCCACTGGAGCCTTATCCCCCAGTCACATCCAGAGCTGCAGTCACAACCCCGCTGGAGCCTTATCTCCCCCAGAGCTGCAGTCACAACCCCGCTGGAGCCTTATCCCTCCAGAGCTGCAGTCACAACCCCGCTGGAGCCTTATCCCCCTACCAGAGCTGCAGTCACAACCCCGCTGGAGCCTTATCCCCTACCAGAGCTGCAGTCACAACCCCGCTAGAGCCTTATCCCCCCCAGAGCTGCAGTCACAACCCCGCTGGAGCCTTATCCCCCCCGAGCTGCAGTCACAACCCCGCTGGAGCCTTATCCCCCCCAGAGCTGCAGTCACAACCCCGCTGGAGCCTTATCCCCCCCAGAGCTGCAGTCACAACCCCGCTGGAGCCTTATCCCCCCCAGAGCTGCAGTCACAACCCCGCTGGAGCCTTATCCCCCCCAGAGCTGCAGTCACAACCCCGCTGGAGCCTTATCCACCCCAGAGCTGCAGTCACAACCCCGCTGGAGCCTTATCCCTCCCCCCCCTACCAGAGCAGCAGTCACAACCCCACTGGAGCCTTATCCCTCCCCCCCCTACCAGAGCAGCAGTCACAACCCCTCTGGAGCCTTATCCCCCAGTCACATCCAGAGCTACAGTCACAACCCCGCTGGAGCCTTATCTCCCCCAGAGCTGCAGTCACAACCCCGCTGGAGCCTTATCCCTCCAGAGCTGCAGTCACAACCCCGCTGGAGCCTTATCCCCCCCAGAGCTGCAGTCACAACCCCGCTGGAGCCTTATCCCCCCCAGAGCTGCAGTCACAACCCCGCTGGAGCCTTATCCCCCCCAGAGCTGCAGTCACAACCCCGCTGGAGCCTTATCCCCCCCAGAGCTGCAGTCACAACCCCGCTGGAGCCTTATCCCCCCCAGAGCTGCAGTCACAACCCCGCTGGAGCCTTATCCCCCCAGAGCTGCAGTCACAACCCCGCTGGAGCCTTATCTCCCCCAGAGCTGCAGTCACAACCCCGCTGGAGCCTTATCTCCCCCAGAGCTGCAGTCACAACCCCGCTGGAGCCTTATCCCTCCAGAGCTGCAGTCACAACCCCGCTGGAGCCTTATCCCCCCCAGAGCTGCAGTCACAACCCCGCTGGAGCCTTATCCCCCCAGAGCTGCAGTCACAACCCCGCTGGAGCCTTATCCCCCCCAGAGCTGCAGTCACAACCCCGCTGGAGCCTTATCCCCCCCAGAGCTGCAGTCACAACCCCGCTGGAGCCTTATCCCCCCCAGAGCTGCAGTCACAACCCCGCTGGAGCCTTATCCACCCCAGAGCTGCAGTCACAACCCCGCTGGAGCCTTATCCCTCCCCCCCCCTACCAGAGCAGCAGTCACAACCCCACTGGAGCCTTATCCCTCCCCCCCTACCAGAGCAGCAGTCACAACCCCTCTGGAGCCTTATCTCCCCCAGAGCTGCAGTCACAACCCCACTGGAGCCTTATCCCCCAGTCACATCCAGAGCTACAGTCACAACCCCCGCTGGAGCCTTATCTCCCCCAGAGCTGCAGTCACAACCCCGCTGGAGCCTTATCCCTCCAGAGCTGCAGTCACAACCCCGCTGGAGCCTTATCCCCCCAGAGCTGCAGTCACAACCCCGCTGGAGCCTTACTCCCCCCAGAGTTGCAGTCACAACCCCGCTGGAGCCTTATCCCCCCTGAGCTGCAGTCACAACCCGCTGGAGCCTTATCCCCCCCAGAGCTGCAGTCACAACCCCGCTGGAGCCTTATCCCCCCCAGAGCTGCAGTCACAACCCCGCTGGAGCCTTATCCCCCCCCCAGAGCTGCAGTCACAACCCCGCTGGAGCCTTATCCCTCCCCCCCTACCAGAGCAGCAGTCACAACCCCACTGGAGCCTTATCCCTCCCCCCCTACCAGAGCAGCAGTCACAACCCCTCTGGAGCCTTATCTCCCCCAGAGCTGCAGTCACAACCCCACTGGAGCCTTATCCCCCAGTCACATCCAGAGCTACAGTCACAACCCCGCTGGAGCCTTATCTCCCCCAGAGCTGCAGTCACAACCCCCGCTGGAGCCTTATCCCTCCAGAGCTGCAGTCACAACCCCGCTGGAGCCTTATCCCCCCCAGAGCTGCAGTCACAACCCCGCTGGAGCCTTATCCCCCCAGAGCTGCAGTCACAACCCCGCTGGAGCCTTATCCCCCCCAGAGCTGCAGTCACAACCCCGCTGGAGCCTTATCCCCCCAGAGCTGCAGTCACAACCCCGCTGGAGCCTTATCCCCCCCAGAGCTGCAGTCACAACCCCGCTGGAGCCTTATCCCCCCAGAGCTGCAGTCACAACCCCGCTGGAGCCTTATCCCCCCCAGAGCTGCAGTCACAACCCGCTGGAGCCTTATCCCCCCCCAGAGCTGCAGTCACAACCCCGCTGGAGCCTTATCCCCCCCCAGAGCTGCAGTCACAACCCGCTGGAGCCTTATCCCCCCCAGAGCTGCAGTCACAACCCCGCTGGAGCCTTATCCCTCCCCCCCCTACCAGAGCAGCAGTCACAACCCCTCTGGAGCCTTATCTCCCCAGAGCTGCAGTCACAACCCCACTGGAGCCTTATCCCCCCAGTCACATCCAGAGCTACAGTCACAACCCGCTGGAGCCTTATCTCCCCCAGAGCTGCAGTCACAACCCGCTGGAGCCTTATCCCCCCAGAGCTGCAGTCACAACCCGCTGGAGCCTTATCCCCCCCAGAGCTGCAGTCACAACCCCGCTGGAGCCTTATCCCCCCAGAGCTGCAGTCACAACCCCGCTGGAGCCTTATCCCCCCAGAGCTGCAGTCACAACCCCGCTGGAGCCTTATCCCCCCAGAGCTGCAGTCACAACCCGCTGGAGCCTTATCCCCCCAGAGCTGCAGTCACAACCCCGCTGGAGCCTTATCCCCCCCAGAGCTGCAGTCACAACCCCGCTGGAGCCTTATCCCCCCCAGAGCTGCAGTCACAACCCCGCTGGAGCCTTATCCCCCCCAGAGCTGCAGTCACAACCCCGCTGGAGCCTT